>NW_025544755.1:73122-344507 GCF_011800055.1 Colletotrichum gloeosporioides | reverse complement strand
CCCTATACTATATAGGCGTATATACCACGCCCCTGAATACGCTTATACCTATGCTAACAATTTCTTTTCTCCTCTTATAAATATACTATTAAAAATAAACCTAATAGACTTAAAGTCCTTTCCCTATCTTTATAATATCTAATACTATCTTTACTAACTTTAGTAATATACTTTTTATAAGAATAAATAGATAGTAGATATAGTAAAGCTAAAAAAGCACTTACTTTTTAAAGTAATTACTTTATACTAAAAAGCTATACTAAAACTAATTATTAATAATAGTAATAATAAGGATAATAATAATAAGATTAGCCTCTTTAACTATAGTACTAATATCTTTAAGTAAGAATAATAATATAAATATAAATAAACTAAGTAAGAAAAGAGTTTATAAGCCCCTTCTATAGAAAGAAGCTCCTTAATAAGATAAGTAAGTAAAGAAGTACTTACTTTTTAAACTAAATACTTTATACTAACTATATTAGCTATTTAGAGATTATTATATATTAATATATTATTAACTTTATTAAAATTTTACTTTATAAATTTAATATCCTCACTTTTAGTATTATAAAGTATTTTATACTAAAAGATTACTTAGAGGTTTTATAAAAAAGTATTATTTCCTCTTTAAAAGAAAAGAAAGCTATTAAACTAAAGGAAGAGTATCTATTAGAAGGGAAAGTAGAGTTTTATATAAAGTAATACTAATAATAATAATAAGCTTATATATTAGGTATAAATAGCTTAAACTTACTATATAACACTAACTAGCTTTATAAATTAGTTATTATATTACTACTTAGTATTAATAAGTTTTACTATCTAAAGTAACTTTATAATAACTTATTAGTAATTATAATATTAAGTAGTAATAGAGCTACTTATATTATCCTCTATCTATTATATTATAACTTAAATAGAGGAAGTATAAAGTAGCTTATCTACTTAAACCCTCTAAGTTTAAATATAATACTAGTATAGTTTCTAATATTTAGAGGAATACTCCCTATAGAAGGGTAGCTTATAGCCCTTCTTCTAAAGCCTTAATATTATTAGCTATAGTTTACTAATACTACTCTATTACTATTATAATATAGCTAGTTATTAGCTTTATTATATCTACTATTATAATATAATTAGTTTTTAACCTCTATACCTAAATAACTATTATTAAGGATAAATAAGTAAGTAGGATTTCCTTATAACTATAATAATTTCTATAAGATTTCCTAAATAGAATTTAAAACCTATTAAAAAGTAAATAAGATTTCCTTATAACTATAATAACTTCTATAAGATTTCTTAAGTAGAATTTAAAACTTATTAAATAGATTTAATTAAAAACTTTCACTAAAGATATATATATTTAGTCTTAATTAATAATACTAATAGCTCTTTCTAATATAATACTTAAGAATTAGACTAAGTTTTAGATAATTTTATTTATAATTAAATTTATAGTATAGCTATAATACTCTTTATATAACCTAATTATATAGTGCTCTCTAGTTAATATAGAATAAACTAAGTAATTATATATAATTACTTATAGTTATTATTATCTTTATTATCCTTATTATTCTTATTATCCTTATCGTTCTTATTATCTTTATTATCTTTATTATCCTTATTATTCTTATTACCCTTATTATTATTACTCTAAATAACTTAAACTAAGGTTAAGTAATTATATATAATTATTTAACCTCTTAAGGTATTAACTTATATTTATTTTAAGATTAGAGAGTATCCCTTTTAAATAAATATATTTAGAGAAGCTTTTAAATAGAAAGATTACTTTATCTAATTTTATTTATTAATTTCTTTTCTAAATATCTCTTCCTATAGATAACTTTTATAGTTAAATATTTTATTATTTTAATTATCTTAATTTGCTCTTTCTAATAGTAAAATTACTAACTATAAAAGTCTATTCCTTATAAAGTTATAAGGGAATAAAAGTTATATCTCTAAATAAGTATTATTATTTATATTATTTAAATATTAAAGATATATATATAAAGTATCTCTAAGGATAATACTACTTTAGAAGTTATACTTTATTTTAATTAAAGTATAATAAAAGATTAATTAAAAAAGTAAAAAATTAATTTAATAGAATAAATCTATTAAATTAATTTTAAAGAATAAGCTAGAGATTAATAAGATCTTAAATCTAATTTTATTATAATTAATAAATAGAGGATAAGTAAGTCTAAAGACTTTTATAAGATAACTATAACCTAATAAATAATACTTAGTTTTTAGATATAAGTTAGTTAAAAGAGGATAGATAATATATACTTAGTTTTAATATATAAATTAGTATACTTAGTTTTTAGATATAAGTTAGTACTTCTAGTTAAGATATAATAAATTAGAACTAAAGTAATTATTATAATATACTATATTATTTTTAAAATTTAAATAGTAACCTTTTAGAGTTATTAGTTCTAGAGATTTATTAGTTTTATTAATAAAAAGTAATACTAACTAAACTAAATAGCTATCTAATTCTATCTTATAAGGAGTATCTATTAATAATTTATTATTAAAGTAAATATATAAAGAGCTTAAGGTATAATAAAGTATAAGATAAGATAAAAAAGTAGTATAAAAAAGAAAAACTAATTAAAATATATTAGAATAAAGTTATAAGTATATAATTACTACTTTTAGATAGGAATAGTTTTAAGTATAATTATAACTAATTATATATAATTATATATAATTATATAGGATTCTAAGGGAATAATCTATATATAATAATTAGATTTATAGATTTATAGATTTATAGATTTATAGATTTATAGATTTATAGATTTATAGATTTAAGGCCTAGAAAGTATTAGCTAATTAGAAGCGTTTATTTCTGATAGACTAATAGAATTATAGATTAGTGGATTAGTGGATTTAGGGGTTGGCGGACCTGTCCTTACAGTGTACCGTAGGTCTGGGGTCTGGGTGATGTTTGTATGTTTTGTGTTTATGGTTTGGGGGGTTTGAACACGGTTGTAAGGCTGTGAGATGGCGAGCAAGGCATGATGAAGTTGATTAAATGTTTAGAGGTGGTGCGTGAAGCGTCTGTGAGCCGAGGGACGCGGCATGTTTGGTTTTGAGGGGTGGGCGTTTGTTTGTTTGGTGGATGTGAGGACGGTTATTACTTATGCAGGTATGGCCTCGGCATGCGGTTGGTTTGTCTTGGCTGAAAGCTGGAGGGAAGTTTGGTTGTATGCAGTTTAAGGGGTGCGAGATGGGCGCGTAGGGCTTGCTTTTTTTATGTGAGTTGATTGTTTGGACGTTGGCCGAGGAAGTTGGAACAGAATATTGAGCAGCAAGCAACAGGAAGCCAGCGAGCTGTAGTGACTTTGGCATCAGGTCAGACGGCTTCATTCGGTAAGCATCACTACGTTGAAGTCTCGGCGCTCGGTCAAGGTTAGAACGAGCAAAATAATCCATTTTATGTGTCTCGAGAATAATGATCTACAAGCGGGTGCCGGCTGCATGTCTGTCTAGTCATCTAGGCTTGAATGTACACGAAAAGCAAAACGTAAAACCAATGTTTCCTCAAAGCCCGAGTTCGCCGCCGACGACCTCGAGGGCTTCGGTGCACAGCTTCAGGACGGCCTCGTCGCCCGAGCCGCCCGCCACCTGGACCGCACTGACGAGCAGCGGGTACAGGCGCAGCAGGTGCTTCCTCCCGTCGCTCTCGACGTTAGGGGTGTCGGGGATCGCGTCCGAGGCGGAGGTGAGGTCGACGAGCTGCCGGAGGACGCGGAGGAGCTCCTTGCGCTGGGAGAGAGGCTGCGGCATGCGGCCGCGGAGGGGCTGGTCGGCGATGTAGGCGCGGATGGTGAGCGCGGTGCGGAGGATGAGGAAGGGGGCGGCGGTGCGGGCGATGCGGATGTGTAGGGCCTGAGGCGCCTCGGAGAGCACGGAGCGGGGCGGCGGGAAGGCCGGCGTGGGCGGCTGGACGACGATGCGGACGGAGTCTTCGCTGTAGACGGAGACGAGGGAGAAGAGCTCGTCGAGGCAGACGTAGGCGATGCGCTGGCGGCGGGTGGGCGCGGGGTCGATGGTGCGGCCGTTGCGTTTGGTGTAGAGGGATGCCAGGCCGGTGCCGTCGCTTGTGGAGAGGAGGGCTGCTTCTGCCGGGGAGGGGGCGTGGATGATTGTGGTGCGGAAGAGGGATTCGGCGTAGGCTTTGCGGGTTTTGTCTGGGATGGCTTCGGCGCCGAGGGAGGGGATGATGAGCTCGCGGAGTTTGTGGAAGGAGGTGATGTCGAAAGACTCGTCGTCGGCGAGATCGGCGGACGGCGGGGCGAAGTGTGTGTCTGCGCTGACGATACCGTCTGCGATTTCGACAATCATCTGCCAGATGGACTGGAGGGTCTCGCGAGGCACTTCGAGATTACGGATCTGCGGCAGTGTGGCTTCCAAGACCGCGAGGATGGTGTTCGTGGACAGGCGCCATGGTTGTGCTGATTTCGTGACAATCGGGAAGCCGTATTTGAGGATTACGGGCTTGGAGAGGGCCGAGAGGGCGGCGGAGAAGGCTTTGCTGGAGTAAATGTCCGCATCGGAGGCGTTCTTCAGAACAAGGGTCTGCAGGATCGCCATGCTGGCCTTAGACATTGCGACGTAGGTTCTCCTCGTGGAGCCGTGGGACTTGAGAGCTTCATCTGAGAATGCTAAGCGGACAAACTCTGCCACCTGGGAGATCATTGCGGAGGGCACGCCGGCAAGGTCTGTTCGGACCATTTTGATGGCTTCGAGGACCTGGTTCTGCAGTGGCGTGACGTACTCAACATCGTTGACATAGGCTCCGACGGTGGCTTGTTGGAGGGCCTCGCGGAAGAGGGTGAGCATCTGGCGCACTCGGTCGACGGTCAGGTCCTGCTGGACCAGCTGATAGACGTCGTGGAAGGCGGCGACGTAAGCTATCAAGCAGTTCTGGTTGTCGGCCTTCTTCCCATCGTCCTCATCGAGGGATGTTGGTGTTCCCCGGGACCACATTTCCCACGCGGCATTGATCGTATCCGTGTCAAAGATTGGCCTGCCCGGCTCTTCCTCGAACTTGATGGCCTTCCCAAGAGCCTTGTATGTTGCCGTGTTGATGTTGAGAACCTTAAAGTCGAGCAGAGTCGTGAAGTGGCCCAAAAGTTCCTGCCAAAGCCCGTTGAAGGAGGGATGGGCCGAGAGAGGCTCCATGTATGTGGCCAGTAGTTCGGATATGCCGTTCAAGACTACCACCGCAGTCTCGTGCCATTCCTTGCGGTCTCGGTGTGCTGAGTTTTCGCTGGAAGCAGCTTGGAGCTCGTCTTCGATCGAAGAGAGAAGTTTGAATACCACGGACTTGACGCAGATGGACCAGGCCTCAGGGCTGAGCTTGTCACCGTACGCGTCGAAGATCCTGAGCAGTGTCTGGATTGCGCTGTTTCGAAGCTCCAGCCTCTCATCGGCAGTGACGGTGGTGAGCCTGAGGAGCAAAAGCATCCAAAGGGCAGCATCTGATGCCGTGTGCTCAGAGTTTGCGGCAAGCGCAGCTAGCTCCGAAATACTCGAGCCCTGCATCAGATCGGCGGTGATGGGCAGGGATTCCGTCTTGCCAGAGAGGAAGTCGGAGAGTACCCAGAAAAACGTTACGGTCTGCAAATTGTTAGCTGACTGTTAAGGTTGGGACGTGGGCAACTCTACCGTAAGGGCAATGTTGAGATCGTCATCTTGCGAGCAAAATTTGTATAGGGTATCAACAAGTATGAGAAAGCAGGAATTGGGCAGGGACGCTAAGAAGTCAGAACAGATAAGTTGAAGGGAATTGAACGAAGATCTGACAAGCTTCGCCGATCGTGTCATGAGAACAACCGTTTGAGAACCCCGGCGTTCACCAGGGGCGAACTTCTTGTCGATAAAGATGGAACCGATGATTTCAAAGGCGATCTCCCAGCCGCTGACAAGAATTTCGCCGCAATTTTCGAGCAGGTTCTTCAAGCCTTCGAGCACGACCTTGTGAATTTCGACATCCGTCCCATGGCTAGCCACAGTCACCTCCCTGTCATCCCGTTGCAAAGGCATGAGGGCGTCTCGGAGGGCCTCTAGGAGCAGAAGCTGCACTTTCCCACACTGATCGCGTTCCATCGTAGCCGCTACATTAGCCGACTCGAGAGCCAGTCTAACCAGAATATCTGCAGCGCGCAGTCTTACAGAGGCATTCATTGCAGACGCGTTGAGGATGTGAATGAGCTCGGATGTCAGCGGCGTCCAACCTGACACATCAGGCGGGTACGATAGCAGACGGTCAATGTTGATTGTGGCAATATCACCTAACTTGGCGAGGGCGAAGTGGTCTTCTTGGTTTGGTCCAGCGGCGGCGGTCGTAGAAACGCTGAGGACTCGGCGATGTTGGCCCGGGGGCTTAATACTGCCGGACTGCGGGGACTGTGGCTGACTGGCGGTCTCGGCCTTTTGCTTCTCTTCGTTTGCTCTCTCGAGGAGGTTACATATCGCCGTCACGACCTCTCCGAAAGCATCATTGGGGAAGTCGATCGTGCTTTCAATTAGTCTCGAGGCAGCTGTTTCCACAGCTCTTACTTCAGAGGCAAAGTTCGACAACAGAGCGCTTGCTTCGCCCTCTGCCTGATGATCTGTCCCTTTCGTGGCGAGAGGCGTTCGTCCAGGAGTCTTACTCGTGGAAAAGAGGACGAAATCAGCTTGCTGCAAGGTCTCGAGTATGATACGCCAGGATGGGCCCAAGGTCGGACCGAGGGCGATTCCGAGGTTCAAGAGGGCTCTCAAACAAAGGAGGTTTCGAGTGTTAAGAGTCATCTGGCTTCCATCGACACTTTGCTGCCGTCCCTTTTCGGTAATCGGCGTGGACTGCGTCGCTAAGCTGTCAACACTAAGTAGCCCTCGAGCATTGCTGAAAATGCTGCTAGGAGCTTCGTTAGTTGGCGTGGGCGTTGTTGGTCGAGCTGTCCCGGCATTGAGGCATGCTGTGAAGACGTTTGGAGGGACGGCGGCCTTTCCAAGCGTTGTCAAAAAAGCATCTCTCGGTGTCGACAACTGAAGCAGTCCGGCTACATGAGCGAACTTTTGGAACGCTCTGACGAGACTGTGGTAGTACTCGGAGTCCATGGCAGCGTAGAGGAAGGTCGAGCAAGTTGCAAGAATCGCTGGCCAGCATTCATCAATGATAGCTGCACATATCTTCACATCATTGTGCAACGGATGGTCCTCCAAGACGAGTGGATTGATCGGGACCGGGTTCTTCTTGAAGGAGGCTGATCGTTCCAACGCACCGCGTTGGCCATCAGCATCCTCCTGGGGTGGTGCCGGAGAATCGCGCCCTGGTTCCTGCTTTCCACCTCTCTTGCGGCTTCGGCTTTCTCCGGGTACCGTCAGGGGAAGAATGAACTTTGCGAGGCCCTCAGAAAGCGAGGAGATGCAGGACAATGTTAGACTGTAGATATAGGATTCTGGGATATATGGCGCCTCGGTCTTGTCCAGCTGGTCAATGCACGGAACTCTGACATTGCTCCATTGTGTGCTAATTCCGATATTAGCGCCATCTGAACCAACAGATCCGCTGATGATACCAGTGACACCACTGGCTTCCAACATGGCCTGGTCGGTAGATGATGCGATGCTGGCGTAGGGGTTCGCCACAGGGATAGTTGACTGGTGACCCAATCCAATAACAGACGGCTTCTCGGTGCTGAGCCTCACAAACGTCGCTGTCAAGTGTTTGACAATGTTTTTCTCGCCCTCCTTGGCATCGTAGTTGACAAAGATCCGCCTGATAAGAGCGTGTTCGGCGAAAATGCCCCTGAAAACCTCTAGGCAGAGGGCCCGCTTCCACACGGCGGTGTCCTGGTCGAGTAGATGCGTCAAAATGTCCAAGGCGTCGCCACTTGCTGCCGGGAGAATGTTGATATGTCTTCGCAGTAGTGTGTAGAGAATCCGAACAAGGCGGACAGATGTGGCAAAATTTGGTCTGCCTTTAAGAGCGCTGATAATGAAGGGCATTACACGGATCTGGAGGATGTGTGCCTGCTCTTTGTGGGTTGAAAAGACTGCGGCGTGGTTGGTTAGGACCGACTCTATCAGCTCTAGACCAAACGTCTGAGGAAGGCCGGAGAATCTCAAGTACTCCGGCCGTTGATTTTCAGTCATTAGACAGAGGTCGTTGAAAATCTATGAGGTGATCAGCAAGACCAACTGCTGTCGTGGAAGCATATACCCTACCCTGTAGGCATCCAATGCGGCTGCGCGTAGCTCAACCGCGCCATCACCAGTCGGGGCCTCTCCGGCGGGAATTCCTGGAGTCGTAGCTTTATCTTCGGTAACCACCTTGTCGAAAACAGAGACAACCAGCTGCTGGAGGGTGGCAGCCGATGTGTTGTTGACGATAGCATTCTTGCTGGTCTGTAGAATGAAGCAAATGTTCAAGGCAGTGATGAGGAGATCGCCCTTGAGGTCTGTGGCATAGTTTTGCAAGAGAGAAGGCAGGGCCTGCAGGATTTTGAGTTGAACATCAAGACCGGCAGAGGTGGCCTCTCTCAAGGCTTCGAGGACCTGGTTCAACTTCCCCCTAGGAAGAGCGCGGGCGACGATGAGCCTCTGGAGGCAGACAATGGCAATTCCGGTGAACTTTGCATTTTTGGTGCCACATGCAACTATGAATGGGTTGACGAAGTTGGGGCGCTGCGCGAGTTCTGTGGGCAAAGGTCAGCCACGACGGACAATCACAAGCCGCGCGTAGGGCAGGGAAAAGTACCGTTGGCAGCTTGAGCTTCGTTAGCTCCCTTGAGGCTTTTCAACTCATCGAGCGACTTTTCAGCAGCCTTATGAATAAAAATCAGCTTTGAACATCGAAGATATCTTGTTCGGGGTCATGTACTTGTCGGAGGTCATTGTGCTTGCGTTTGCTTTCTTGGATGAGGTTCGTTAGCTCCGTAGCTAGGAGCTGGGTCGTCATTCTGTCACGCGTGGCCCCAGGGGCAGTCCATTATCGAGAGGATGCGCCAAATGAAACTTTAACGACGGCCGGGTTTGGAAATGACAATCTGTCTGTCGTTTAATGGCGTGTTGAGGAAAGAGTGCGTGCAATCTCTCCTGAAAAGGCCAAGGTAGCTATCTCACTGCGATGTTCGGTGTCCATCCAGAGCTCCCGATTGAGGTGAGCTGTCCACCTTGAATGATGACTAAGGCCGCCAACCCGCATTAAAGGTACCCACACTTCTCACGCGGACGCCTTGCCTTGGCAGAAACGGCACGACGCTCACCGCCTTGCCAGTGCCCCGCGTTGGCTCGTGCGTCCGGCCACTAAGGCAAGCTGACCTCAGGCGTTGTTTGCCAGCGGCATTGCTGCCCTTCAGGTACAGGCGCTGCTGTATCCCTCTGCTAGGCCGCTAAGTAGGTCCGGTGTGAATACGACGGCCAGACACCGCTTGCGGGTCTACCTACCCGACAGTTAGGTAAGGCCGGGTCTCTCTCACCTCGCTCCATCCAGTGCATGTCAGGTCCAGCGTCTCCCTCCCACTTTGTAACCCCTCCATCAAGGCCATCGCACTTTACGTTCTTTTTCATCCTACACCAACCGTCCTCCCCACGACATCTGTACACCAGCAATCATGGGCGCAAAGGTCCCGCGCAACTTTAGACTCCTCGAGGAGCTCGAGAAGGGCGAGAAGGGTCTCGGAGCAGGTACTTGCAACCCTTGTGATCGTTCCCAGCTGCCCCGCGCATTCTGACTGACTCCCCAACTTGCAGAGGCTTGCTCCTATGGTCTTAATGATGCCGAGGATCTTCTCATGTCCGACTGGAACGGCACCATTCTGGGACCCCCTCACGTTAGTGCACTCCTGAAATTCCATCGCATACAAGACAGCGACTGACAGTGCTTGGATAGAGCGTCCACGAGAACCGAATCTACTCCCTCAAGATGCATTGCGGTCCCAACTACCCCGATGAGCCTCCCACGATACAGTTTGTTAGCCAGGTTAACCTGCCTTGCGTGAACCCTCGCAATGGCGTCGTCGACCCCAAGCAGCTGCCCTGTCTCGCCGGCTGGAAGAGAGACAACACTATGGAGACCATCCTGATCGAGCTCAGAAGGTGCGTCTGCACACAGGCTGTGGAGATCTCCGAGAGGCATCACTGATACAGTTCCAGATACATGGCTGCTCCTGCCAACAAGAAGATCCCCCAGCCTCCCGAAGGCTCCGTATACCAGTAGCCCGATTTCATGATTTCTGGAGTGCGCGAAAGAAGGTACGGATGGGCTGGGTAGGCTGATTCTCGATACACATGGCATGGGTAGTATGGCTCAATGATGACGACTTTTTCCTCAAGACTCAATCCTTGCTCTCGATTTGTCTTGTTCAGAGAGCAACGGCAGACGACGTCCTGATATGAATGTGCCGGTGAATTCCAGGTAAGTTTAGGGGCTGAAGGACTGGACACACGTGCCTTTTCCATCCTGCCATATCTACCCTGTGTTTTCATACCAAGTGGAATCGCCCTGAAATTCGCATGGCCTGACTTGCGTTGATGCAAGGCGCCACTTGTCATTGGTCATTTACCGCTCGTCTGGCGCTTGTACTGAAACCCTCATTGCTTGACGCCTTTCACACCCCATCCGCCGGCAGGCTACCTTACATGCGGTGTGAGAGTGATGGAACCATGTAGACTTATCGAAGCATGTACGTTGGCAGCGAATTCTGCTGCAAGTGTAAATCCATGCATTGGAGCAGGCTGCCATATTTGACGAAGAAACTAACCCATCTGTCTGGTGCTGTCGTGGCATATTCCCTGTGCATTGGCGTAGCAGAAGGTTGCATACTTCATTCGGGGAAGCCATTCCTTGAATCACGTCCTGAATCGCTCGCACTCGAGCGTTTGCGTGGACGGGAGCGTCACACCCACCTTCCCGGTGGGCCTCGGCCCCTTCCGCCGGCTAAATGTCGGCAGGCAGCTGCCTCCGTCATCAATGGAACGCAGTGGCCCTTTTTTTTTTTTTTTTTTCGTCTTGTTTCCGCAGCGCCGACCAACGACCCACGGCCCACGGTGCTTACCTTAGCTGATGAGAGAGCTGTCCCCCCCGGAGCTTGCAACCTCCATTTGTGATCCACGCAGTCCAATTCGACCTTAGGCCAATGCTGCAGCAGCAAAGATGGCTTCGGCGGTAACCAAGGCGGTTCTCTCCCCGCCTCTGCGGCGGGCATTCGCGCAGTCGCGCAGCTTTCAGACGAGCACCAAGAGTCTGCTCCCCTCGAGCTTCGGCATCGGTTCCAGCATTCCTCCATCCTACTTCCAGAAGCCTTCCCTCCCCGCAAACACCGTCATCCGCTTTGTCCCTCAGCAGACGGCATGGATTGTCGAGCGCATGGGAAAGTTCAACCGCATCCTCGAACCCGGCCTGGCTATCCTCGTTCCCTTCATTGATCGCATTTCCTATGTCAAGTCACTGAAGGAAATCGCCATTGAAATACCCAGCCAAAGTGCCATCACCGCCGACAACGTCACCCTTGAGCTGGATGGTGTCCTCTACACGCGCGTCTTTGACGCCTACAAGGCCAGGTACGCTACTTCCCATACGTCTTGACTCCTTCCGTCAGAAACACCCTTACTGATCTGACTGTCTGGCAGTTATGGGGTCGAAGATGCCGAATACGCCATCTCCCAGCTGGCGCAGACCACGATGCGATCCGAGATCGGTCAACTGACCCTCGACCACGTCCTCAAGGAGCGCGCAGCTCTCAACACTAATATCACCCAAGCCATTAACGAGGCTGCCCAGGCTTGGGGCGTCACATGTCTGCGATACGAGATTCGTGACATCCACGCTCCGGCTGGCGTCGTTGAAGCCATGCACCGACAGGTCACTGCCGAGCGATCGAAGCGAGCCGAGATTCTGGACTCCGAAGGTCAGCGCCAGTCCGCTATCAACATCGCCGAGGGTAAGAAGCAGAGTGTGATTCTCGCTTCCGAGGCCATGCGCTCCGAGCAGATCAACAGGGCGTCCGGTGAGGCCGAGGCTATCCTCATGAAGGCCAAGGCCACAGCAGCTGGTATCGACGCTATTGCAAAGAGCATTGCTGATGGCGAGGATGCGGCCAAGGGTGCCGTCAGCTTATCCGTCGCTGAGAAGTACGTGGACGCCTTTGCCAAGTTGGCCAAGGAGAGCACGGCTGTTGTTGTTCCTGGCAACGTGGGTGACATTGGCGGCATGATTGCCACCGGTCTCAGTGTTTACGGCAAGGTTGGCGAGGCGCAGGCCAGGACAATGGCGAAGCAGGTCGTCAACCACGAGTCGCAAGAGCCTGAGGGCAACGAGGATAAGGACCTGAAGGACACTGTACTTGATACCTTTGATGAGGCAGCTGGACAGAAATGATTATGGAGGATGGAGCCGGCGTTGATGGATCACTAAACGGGGAAAGCCACCGGATGTGACAATATGTACTAGTACTTTATCTCACTCAATTCAGTGATGGGCGGGAAATGCTCTCTCAAAACATGAATTCAAGTTTGCTTGTGGTTCACCTTGCCAAATGTGTGGCATTCAGGGACTTGAGACTATTGTCCTGTAGACCAATCGGTAATACAACAATGGGAGACACAAAGCCGAGCAGAAAAGACTCGACTTTTATCGAGTGGCGATTGGACAATTGTCGGAAGGAACTGCTCATAATGTAATGGATGGTAGATATATATGGAAGGAGGGTGGGTGTCTAGGGCACCTTCCCAAAAGTCTCTCCGAGCCTTCTTTAACCTCCTTTCCCTTCGACTTCAACGTCCGTCATTTATTCCATCCAAAAACATTATGCCGCCATCAAGCATGTCTTGTAATAATATTACAGGTCAATGAAACGACTCAAGCGGCATGCCTTCGGCTCCGTTTGCGGAGCAAATAAGGGGAAAGGAAAAAGCACGCAAAAAAACAGACAATGGCTCATGCAAACATCTCCCGCTTCATTCCGAATGAGGATTACCCTTAACCGCTCCAAACCAGAAACACCACGCCTCCTGTATCCAGTCCAAGATTTGTACAAGATCGGTCATTGACAAAGAAAATTAGTCATGTGCAGGGTATCAAGAAGAAATTATCCGAACCATGTGCGGCAAGCTTCTGTTCCCTCGTTTCGGCCATCAACCATCATCTCCCCACCAGCCGGCTTCGACACCACCAGCGTTGCCGACGGCACTCAGCCGAACGGCCTTCTTCTTCGACAGCCCATGGTTGGGCAGGGGAAGCGTCCCTTCGGGCGAGACAGGAGAGTCTGGTCTTGGGATCCCCGCCATTGGCTCGACATCGCTCTCAGACTCAACCACGTGGATCTGCCCCGGAACTTCTGCGAGGTTGCGAGGTCTCAAAGGGGAAGAGTCGTGACGTCCCCGCTCACTCGTCCTCAACATACGCCCTCGGCCCTTGTTAGGCACGCCAAAGCCCTGAAGGCGTGGCCGAAACATTGACGGATCCTCGTCCTCTTCACTCCCGTTGTCAAAATCCATGAAGTCACTCAGGTCTGGGCTTGGTTCGGCAAAATCCATCGAGTTGACGTTGCCGACAGGTCGGTCCAGGTACAGCAGAATCCGCTCATGTTTCGCCTCTGACTGCGGCATCTCCTGGGCCACTCTGGACCTCCTTAAGCTGCTTGCCCGTGACGACGGCACAGATCCGTTTCGGGACGAGGAAAGCGGCAAATCGAGGTGTCGAGAGTTACTTCGGCTATGGTTCCGTCCGCCGGCCAATGACCCCGGACGCCCTTCAGATGGTGCATGCGAGCCCGCCTTGATCGTGCTGCTGGACGTGGTGGAAGTCTGATGGCGTAGAGTCTGGGGAGGCTCAGGCCATTGCATTTCCTTGATGGTGTTCTGCGATGAGTTACGTTGGTGGTGGTATTGCGTACCATGTTGCGCCTCGTCCTCGTATTCTGCGAGAACTGATTCGCGCATTCGTGCTCGCTTCATGCGAAGAGCAGCAAGGAGCATCTCTTCTTGCCGAGTTACGGCCATAAATCTCGAATCTGATCCACCTTGAGCATCGATAGATTCAGTCGACGTACTGAAAGTCTCTACGGACGTGGGACTCAGTGGAGGAGTCGGCTGGTCGACAGAATGTGTGGAGGACTTTGTTGACAGCATACGCTGCGGTGTTTCGACCACTCTTTCGGGCTTCGCCACAGGCTGCTTGGCAGGCATGGCAGGGGCGCTTCGTAACTCTTGAGAGCTGTAAGCTGACCGAGGGCCTTGTCGATCACTGCCGGAGTTCGTCGTGGATGTCGACTTCGTAGAGTACAACGATGAGCGATTGGAAGGGGCTGGCGGCTGGTATCGTGTAGGCGGAAGAGAGCTCATTCGCGCACTGGGGCTCGGAGCCTTGGACGGAGGGGATTTGGCGGGTATAGTGAGATACGTGTTGGTCGGGGCGAAACTTGCGTGCTTCACAGACTTTCTGGAGCTGTGAGAAAGGGAGGGTGCGTCGCGTGATCGGAACGATTTCAGTGACGAAGGAGCCAAACTACCAGCATCACTGCTCTGAGATTCGCCAGTGGATTTCGAAATCGAGTCAGGGAAGAAGTCATCTTCAGAGTCGGACGACAACGAGAGCACGCTCTTCTCCATCAAATCAGATCCGCCAATACTCCGGCTGGTTCGTTTCGACGCTTTCGACGTCTTAGTGTACCGGCTCGAAACACTGGATGCGCAATCGCGATCTGCCATTGTCATCTGCGGGATGGGCGGGTTTGACACACTCGGCGCAACGATGTGAGAAACCTGTGGTGGCGGAGCCTGGTGTGGGCGAACTCCGGGTCTCATGACACTCTGCCTTTGGTCTGTTGTGGGTGGTGATCTCAGCTGTGTGGGACCATTCCTCGTCATGGTCTGATCCGATTTTGCGAGAGGCCCATCGTGGCCTAGCACCTGGTCAAACGACATCTGCTCATAATGCTCATACAAATTGGGCAGTGTGCTAATATCGTTGGCGCCTCGTCGACTACTTGACCCCGTTCTTGGGCGACCTGACGACAAGTTCTCAACCATACGCTCGTATGTGCTCCGTCTTACCAGCTTCTTCTCCGTCCGCTGCTGAATGGGCGGTGGTGTTGATTTGGGGGAGGTGAGGGAGGCAAGAGACGGGGACTTGGTAACATGGTCTGGCCCGAGCACTGGACTCCCTCTGTTGCTGTCACGACTTTTGAGGCTCAGGCTGTGGTGTTTGTGCCGGGACAGCAATGGCCCCAGATCCAGTCTGCTTGGCTTCTTCTTCGGCTTCGAGTTTGATAGCGCCAGTGGCGCCACCGAGTTTTGTCCTTCAATGTCCAGCAGCTCGTTCGCTTTTTGGGGCAGTCCTTTGGCCATCGCTGACGAGGAAGTTTGCTGAGATATTGACAAAGGCATTTTCGACTTGTCGTACCATGAAGTAATCGTCGAGCTGGACCCTCGGCGGGTGAGGCTTGATGTCTCGGTGAACTCTCTCGGGCCAGCATCTGTGTTCAATTGCGAAAACCGATTCGTCAGATACGCCGGTACAATCTCAGACTCCTGTTCCCATTGCATATTTCTGCGATGATTCCCGCTGAAAGCCTCTTCTTCATTATGGCGACCTCTCTCGGTTGGATGATACGTTGCGGTGCTCTCAGATACGGAAACGCTGATTCCGGAATTCGATGCGTTATCCCATTGCCGCGGTGCGTCGATGTTGATCTCGGCGGTTCCCAGGATTTTCTGGGCTTTCGACATCGGCCCTGATACGATCGGTCCGAAGGGCGGCTTCTGTTTCCTCCCCGGAACAGGAAATGTGAATTTTGACCGGCCCATGTTGACGAGCTGAATGGGGCGAGGGGAGCTCTGTCCAGTCGGTCAGCTAAGCTCAGCTTTGGAAGCATGAGAGGAAGCGCGCGGCGCATGGAGAAAAAGTTCTGCTCATGCGTGGGTGGCCCAGGGAATTCATATGGGAGAGCCCGTCTTTGCAAAAGGGAACTACCTTGTCAAAGCAGGTTGACAACCGCGGCTATCGATGCATGCGGTTCTCTAGGTCCAGCCAGCCAGAAATCTCCATCCGTTGCGTTGCTCGTTTGTGAAAGTTCAGAGGTGTCGGCGCTGCAGATTGCGATTCGGTTCCCGTACGACGTCGTTGACAGGAAAATAATATCGGTTGCACAGCTGAGAGCAAATTCTCCCGACAGATGCTTCCTCTGACAGCGACGAAATGAAATGAGGCGACGGCCGTCATACGAAGCACCAAAGGGGGGGTAGAATCAGCCAAACTCCCGTTTGCGTCTCCACTGGCTCAATTTCCAGCTCGGTCCGGTCCAGACAGTCTCTCGCGCTCCGTTGGTTATCCGTACAATCCTCTCCTCCACGTGTCGAACATCAGCATAAACCTTGGACTGAAAGAGGGAGAAAGGATCCAAGAAGCAAGCAAGCAAGCAGGCCCTTTCGTCCAGAAGCATGTGCAGGCTGCTGGAGGGGATAGCAACTATGATATGGGAAAAGTGGCCTACAAGCACTTTGGCGTGTGCCGGCCGCGATGGCCACCTGAACCTTACATACCGCACCCTCTACTCTAAAGTCATCCACTCTGGCCTGCTCACACCTCCCCTCCTTGGCTGGGGACTGCCTGACTTGCAGGTGATTAGGGTGGGAAGCCGTCCAGATTCTGCATGGATCTTAGCCGTCCACCGCACCTAATCCCTGCAAGCCACACGAGACGGTGGGAATGCAAAAGAGCAGGTCGGACTGCCCGCAACACCCATTTTACTGCAAAGACCGACCTGCCAACGTCGCCCTCTGTGGTCGGTCCTCGGCCTGGCACTCACCTTTCTTAGTTGCTCCCGCCGCGCTCAACGACACCCGGAGCTAAGGCAGGGGTCGTTGGCGGACAGACACATACACACCCCTGAGTTATGAGTTGGGTCCTCAGAAAGCCGACGACGCATAGGTTGCAATCTTGACCCGTGGAACGGACAACGAAGCCACATGGGACGGACGGGCAAGACGCGGAACGGAAGTATCCAGGGAGCCACAACCCGAACGACTCAAGACGATGCGAGCTTGACTCTCTTCGGCCTGTGCAAGAATGAGGGCTGACACGATACAGATACAGCACCTGCAATCACTGCCATATGTCTCTTTAATCAATCTGACAGCAGCGTCCCAGCAGGGGGGGGCAACGTACGAAACTTGACCCTGGCTATCAACTGAAGCTCGTGAATGCTCTGCAAGGTTTCCAATGAATGATCTCTGCAGGCAATCGCTGGGGCCCCTGAAGAAGTGTGGGGGAGTCTTTGCCTCATATGGGAGAGGGCAGTCTTCCACCGTCTCATCGGGGATGATCAGCGATGCCATTCACTACAACCCCGGGCTCACAGCCATCATTCACCATTGTCGGTCGACCTTGGTTCTTGGAAAGGAGCGCTTTGGGGGATCTTGTCCTCCGGGAATTCAGCACTCAATGCCAGCTTCAGCTCGGATTTGCAGACTTTTCCCGCGCCGGTGCCATAGTCCCTGCACTTGTTGGCAATAGCTTCACCACCGGCCGGTCGGCTGGCCGCGCCCCATTGCTCGACTACCAGACCATTATTAGCCTTGTTTCCTCAACAATCATCAAGGGCATAATTGTCAGGGACCTCTGCTAGGCTTTAGCCGTTAGGGCAATGCTCCCCCGAGCGGCGAAGAATCGTCTCGCTATCCGCTTCCGTCCTGGCTCTGTCTCAGAGTTCCCCAGCGGAATAGTGACCTGTCAGCCTGTTCCGACCCTGCATCGGACGTAGTGGGCGACCTGTCTTTTGAAACGGCCTGATGCGGGACAGCCAACTTGCCAACCTCGGGTGATCCACCCTTCTTGGGAGAGAAGATGCTGATGTTGAACCGAAAGAGCCTGAGCAGCCAAGGACTGGTGGCAGCACAGCGTGGTATGGTGCCTACGCAAACGCTCTGCCCAGCAGAGCCACAGGGTTGCTGGCATCGTTACGCACGAAGACCGACGACCCGCCCTGCTCATCTCTCGCCAGCTCAGCTTGTCGCTCGATGCCTTACCTGGGTATGGCTTTCCCGTCTCGCACTGCGATCCCGCCCTTTCCGAACCCAGCAACATTGCGAAAGAGACGGGGGGCAATCCACAGCAGGTGGTCACGAACGCCCCATGAACCCAGTAGACCACCTGGGCCTTACGACTGCTCCACGTATTCTGGAATGTCTCTCTGAACGGGGGCTAGACCATTGGACCACTTACGTGCCCACCGCCCACTTGAGAAGCCACTGACTTTGTTGCTGCTGCGAAAATAGCCTGGAAGACGACGGCGTGGCTGAGATGCTTGCTCAGGACTTGGGAGTAATTACAATCGCCCACGAAACTCAACCGCGAGAAACAGCGGACTTCGCCCGTACCCACCAAAAGCAATTCTAACCGTAGCCACCATCTCAAGAGGGCTGTTTGCCATTTTGTGCTAAGGATTATGGGGGCGGAAAAGCAAGTTCCCGATCGACCATCCATTGTGCTGGCGGCGCGCCGTTGGCGATGGAGGCAGTCCAACAGTGCAGCTCCCCATGACTCGTGGCGTATCGTCACCTTCCCTCCAGAGTGTTTTGTTTGGGGTTAAGTGGGAGGGGCGACGAAACGACAAAAGCAAACGGATTGCACTCCGTTCTTGTTCTTGGGGCTTACAATTGCTTTTGTGATGGCCGCTGACTGGCTTCGTCCAGCGTTTCCATGTAGGCGGTCCATGTCGTCGGATCTTTGCGAACAAGCCTCCTTTTTGGTCGAGAAACCGGCGGCTACATTCGGTTAAGCGCCATTATCGACAGAAGGCCATGCGTCTTTGGACGCACACGGACATCACGGCAGTGCGTCCCACGGCTCACAGACCCCTTTGGCTGCCGTCATCGCACCTTGAAGAGTCGGATGAAGTTTGTGACGATCCGTCCCATATCTGCCCTGAAGACTCCACGATCAAGATTTCGATATTGAGCTTTTCATCAATAGGGCCCCAAAGCCTGCAAATCGCATTCCAATAGTGCTGGGGAAGCGACGGGCTCAGATAGATCGCCGTCAACTGGGGCACCACAAGGTGATGACAGCTTGGCTTCACCCACTTTGGCAAAAGCATTTGGAAGCGCAGGGTGGGATTGACCTTGTGCCGACATGGTCGTTGGCACTCGGGGGCTGCACGCAAGCGGCGAAGCCAACCTCCACCCTCCAAGATGGCCCTTCCATGCTTGATGATGTATTCGGCTGACTTGGCGTCCGTGTACACCTCCATCACGAGCTGGACACCCAGCGCAACCGAGGGCATCCCAGGTTGCCAGAGGGCCTTCAGCTTTGTAGAAACAGGGAAATGGTGTCAAACACAACGTCCCCGAGAAAACAAAATTGGACGCACAGTTCCTTCAGGAGCGTGTCATGCTTCATAGGCCACGCCAGAGCGCCTCAACCGACAAACATATTGAGACAGGGGACGTGCGACTGCACCATCAATCCTCAAGCCAATAGTTTGCAGCTGTCAAATTGTGCAGCGACGAACAAAGGAACTGTGACTGAACTTGTCTGCCATCGGAGAACTGGTGGTTCAAGCGCTGGCAAACATTGCCTCTTCTTTTGTCGATATTCTCTCTTTTGGAAGACAAGATTCCAATGGTTCGACCCGGGGTCCCTGCTGAATCGATGGACCGCATTTCGCTTCCCACGATTGTCCATCAATGGTGAGATTAACGACCTGAAGGGGCCAAGGCCGTGACCGGGATACTTTGACCACATGATTAAGAATTGGCCCTGTCAATAGCAGCACCTGGTGATACCCACAAAGCTCCAGAGGATGCCGACCTGGCGACCTCCTGTCCCGTACGATGGTCGCGCTTGGGGATGTTGGACGAATTGGATAGGCGTGCTTGACGCTTACGATTCCCTCGCGAGACGTTCCGTCCGGTGGTATGGCACAGGAGGAGCTGTCAGTGACTGTGCGTCAGTGCGGCGACGCGTCAAAACGCAAATTGGAATTAGCACAATCCCAACAATTGAGAGGTTCAGACGGTCATATGACGGCCGTCAGGGGCAACAAGCATAACATGAGGGCATTTGTCTTTCTTTGCGCAGAGCCCCTCGGCCGAAACATGGCCAAAGAAGAAAGCGAGGCCAGACCTCCGCCGTGAGACAAGGCGCTTCATGTGCTGCAAGCATGGCAAAGACCTGGAGGCGGTACGCGACACGCTGCTGTTGGAAAGTCTAAATCAACTCGCCTCGCTCAAAGCAGGCGTCGGCAGACCAGGATTAACGTCAGGGCCAACAAGAGTTGGAGGCGAAAGTTGCAGTCGACCCTCAAGCGCCCATCTCGACATGACTGTTCGTCCGGCCGGTCGGCGGCGATCGTCGCTCCTCCTGCGGCGGACAGAGTTCGGACAACCGTCAAGCGTGCAGCCTATGGATGGTTCAGACGGCTTGCCTTCCAAGGCTCGACGGCTGAAGAGTTTGACGGAGCTTTGGCCTCTTCCTCCCTCCGTCATGGCAGCACGGATGATGTCCTCTCCATATTGGATTGCAACCTCTGAGCCATCACCCTTGAACCCCGAGCGCTGCAACCACTCGAAGAGAAGAATCGGTGATCCAGATCAAAGCCCCGCTAACCAAGATCTGTAGTGGGTGATTTCGCCGTCAGCCCCATCGCGGCGGTGTTTCGTCACCCTGCTCACGTCTTCTTTTCAATATCGATGCTACACCATCTGTTCGGATACCGCACCACGGCCGGCAGTATGCGGGCTTTTCGCGATCAGAGCTCAAAAGAGACGCTCCGGCAGGTTACGGCGGGTCTAGAGGCCGATCCTGCATCCTTGGGCTGCAGTGCATGCAATTGGAAAAAGCTGTGCCTCTCGGGGACCAGTTTGCTAGTGCTTCTGGAATTCTTATTTTGTTTTTTCCTTCCAGACTTTTGCAGGTGGGCAGTCATCATCTCAATGGCGACTGGCTAGCCAGATGGAGATCACACACTTTTTGCCGCAATGTTTCCATGCTATGGGCACAACAACCAACGTCTTGCTGTAACATCTTCGCCCCCAATGTTGATCCTCCTAACAGACGCATATGCATATCGTTGCAAAAGCAAATACTGCTAAGATAAACGCCCCTCGTGCCCCCGAACCTTGGCCTGGCAAGGTTGACCTTCGGAGCTCGGTTCACTGCTTGCGCCAGTCGCTTGACCGCATCTTGTCCAAATCCTTTGCTGCAGCAAAACGGGTCTCTTGTGCCTGATGTAACAGAAGTCGAGCATGCCCTGTCAGCCCAGCCCGTTTCGCGAGTCTGTTCCCCTGGCCGTTCTCCTCTGTCGGTCGATATCCCGTCTGAACACTCCACCCGCGAAGGTCTGAGTCTCGCGGCCCATTGCCAATCGTGTCTTTACACGTCCGTCCCCGGTTGCGGGAGCCGTCTGCTGGAGCGCTCGACATTCTGCAACGGCCTTTCGCCAAACGCAACCTGGTTACGCGAGCACAGCGTCTCATCAATCGACGCAAAAGGCCCGACGGATTCTCATGCGAAGCTGAGCACTTCGAAACAATGACAAAAGAGCTTCTGCTGCTGTGCCACACAAGCTCACGGCGACCGCAGACCGGGTGACACGCGGGCGCTTGTTGGTTAGGTAGGCCGGCCACAGGGAGAATCGCGCCCCGCGGACTGTCACTCCAGGACTGCTGCGGAAGATCTCGCCGTGTGCGATGCTGATACCACGCCGCCCGCTTTCCCGAACCCCCGGCCTCACCAACCAACCTCCAGGACGCTAGGCGAGTCGAAGCAGGACCCCGCTCGCCCGCTTGCGTGGTGCGAGATCGAAGGCGGCCCTTGGACCGCGGACGGGGGGTTGGTTGGCGGCCCATTGCTGCAAACTTTGACCGTCGGCTGCGAATGGTCCCCGCAACCAGTGTTCCAGTTGGCGGGGTAAAAGATATCGTGAGAAGAAAATGTTCGCGGGGTAAGGTAAGCGACTGTCATACGAACAAGTTTCGCCTTTCCGAAGGCGCGGCGTGCCGACGTCTGACTTGGATTTGGGTGTTGTTTCTACGGCTCGAGCCTCCTGCCGACCTGCCGGCCGGTTTCCTTGGTTCCTCTGGCTTAAGCTTGTCGGTTTCCCTTGGTTGTTGTTTCTTGGTTCCCCCTTGCTGAGTCTGAGCGTATGGCGGGTATGTCTTGCATGCAAGACAAGATGGGGGAGTCACGGTACATCAGTCATGTCCGTGAGGACGAACAAGCAAGGCTGTGGTGTTCTAAGTTTGCTGTGGTGACTGCTTATTCCACTTTTTCAAAGACGTCTGACAGTATCACTGCCGTTTGTCCTGGATGCTAGGCAATCTCCAAGGCGGCCGTGATGAACCATGAGGCTTCCTCCCTAAGACTAATAGATAGTATCATTTTGGTAAATGCGTTGTCATCTAGAGCCTGGCGGTCAAACATCAAGTGGTATACCTTCGAATCATCTAATAGGTCGATAATGACACGAAGACGCAATAGCTCTGAGTTGTTATGCATGTGCAAGGCGCAGGTACTCGCATTCACAGCCTGCTTCACCAAGTGGAGTTGACTTCTTCATACCTCCGTACTTTATCATCTCGTAAACTTGAGCATCGAGCATCCTTCCTTTCCCTTGTGCTTTCAGATCAGTTTTGGAAGGCTGCAGCGTTATTTCTGTCTACATCGGACCATCGTCGAAACCAGTACACAAGTGCGCTTGTTGAATAGCTTGACGAGAAACATGACCGATATCACATTCCCAGTATGCCAATACACTCCTCTACAGCATCCAGAATCCATCCGGATCCTCAACCTGCATCCGGCTGAAGATCGAAATGCGCCGATTGTCTGCAGCTTCCTAGATGAAAATCCGATTGTGCCGAAGATAGAAGAATGGGAATGCAGAGCTGTCGATCCACGAGGATGCACAGGGGACTGTTTCCATGGTCCCATCGATGAAGAATTTTCTGCTGTTTCTGATGGAGAATCTTCATGTGATTCTGCAGAAGCACCTGAGAATAGACCCGCAGCTGAGTTGCAAGAGCTGGTCATCGAGAACACGGAGCAGGCCTATGGTAGACCCAGCGACAGATTAGGTGACGGCGAAGACAACATCTTCAACGATGACAACCATATGAATACAAGCGCCGATGAGAACGAGGGTGAGAAAGACGATGATACCGACGACAGCCTCTGCAGCAAATGCGGTCACGATAAATACAAACAAGAGCGCGAGAAGGAAGAGAGCGACGGCGATTGCGCTTGCCTTTGCCACAACGATGACGCCGTCAGCATTAATGACACCAAAAGCACCATCGAGAAACCCGCGAGAAAATGGCACGAAAGAGTCTTTCGGCCTCCTGGATTTCCGGAATACGAAGCATCATCATACACATGGGGCGCCGCCTCCGATTCACTTCCAATCACCCTGGGTTCAGACGGAGCTCAGATCAAGGTCACTCGAAATTGCCACGGAGCGCTTCGAAATCTCCGCTCGCAGACGGCTTTTCGTCTGCTCTGGATCGACGCCATCTGCATAAACCAACACGACAATCTGGAAAAAACACATCAAGTTCGCATGATGGGTCAGGTTTACGCAGCTTCATATCGAGTTGACATCTACCTAGGGGAGGAAACGCCATCAAGTCGCATTCTCTTTGAAGAACTAGCACTAGCAGAACAAACACCCAAAGTGCGTACACCGCGTGGATGGGATCTAGAACGACCGATTCCTTCAACGGAAGTGGCGGAAGCCATGGACACTCTCTTCGAGCGACCATGGTTCAATAGGGTATGGGTACTTCAAGAGGCCAACAACTCAAAGCTTGCCACTTTTCCTGACGCCGCTATCCTTTGTGGCCTATCCTCTTCACGATCAAGTCTACTCAATGAATGCGTGTTTGGCTACAATTCTAATCGGGTAACTCAGCAACCGCTTCCCTTTTCGCTTAAGAGTTGTATTTGGGAGGTGAAGGCGCAAGGACTCAAGGACGCCATCGCCAAAACATTAGGCTGCGCAGCCACCGATTCTCGAGATAAAATATTCGCTCTAAAGGGTTTGACAAAAGCAAGCGGCGCTCCTTTTGACGAGTTAATCAGTTACACAGACGGGTTCGAACTCACGTTCTTCAAGGTCGCACAGTACTTGCTTGAGTCTGAGTCTGATCTTTCAGTTTTATCGTTCAGTAGACATCCTCATCAGATGGCAATGCCTTCGTGGGTCCCGTCCTGGACAAACCAATGCATTAATTTCCATATTCAGGGTGCGCCTGCGATTGGCGGGCCAGATGATTTGGATGATGACTTGTTTCCAGCTGGAAGGAAAACTTTCGCAATTCGATCTCGAATGTGTTCCTGTGGAAAGTGCACAGGCAACCATGCAGTCATGCATGTGGAGGGCTACATGGCCTCGGTGGTGGAGCATATGGGAGCACCCTTCATGGCCACTGAAATCTTGCTGCTAGAAGGGCAAGTGAGGAGTATGCTGAGTAGGATTGATAACAGCAACCCTTGGGACCATGAAGCGGCCCATGGAAGCCCTGATGAGATGATTCTTCAAGGTTCGTCGATATTGCTCATAATTTTCAGCGCAGTGTTCCGCTAATGCTTCTTAAAGAATTCCGAAATCAAAACTATGACCCTTACGACATACTGGTACTACTTCTGCGCGTGAGTCCTCATTTCGGGAGGAGGCAACGCGAAAACAAGGAGTGGCCATTCGCAGCCGAAATCGTTACATTTACTGACAAAGCCTCCAGGGTTACAGCAGCGGCCAGATAGAACATTGGCTTTACAACGAACCGTACACTGAGGTTTCTGACTATATACATCCGTCGCTATATGGATACTCTCTATGTCTAGATTCCGAGGGTGAAATAGGATTGGTGCCCAAAGAAGCACGACTTGGAGACGCAATATGCTACGTTAAGCAAGCTTACTTCCCCATCCTTCTCCGACCACGAGATGCAGGTGGATGGAAGTTGATCAGTGGGTTCTGCTCTCGTGGAACTGGTCGATTTTATAATGCAGTCCTCGGTGATCTCATTTCTGCAGGGTACAAAGAAGTCGAATTTGAGATTTGGTAGTCTCATATTGCTAAGCAGGTGAAAAGCATCAAAGATGAAGCGACATGCTTCAAAGTCTCATTATTCGAATGCCGTTTTTATCTGGTGATGTCTGTATCCCCGAGGCGGAGTCATTCTACATTGAGACTCATTGGAGACTTTGATGAACCTGTTGTCATTGAATAATGCTGTTTCTGACGCATCTTTTGTTCGGAAATCTTTGGCAAACTTGGTAACATGGGCTAGAATAGCAACTAAAACGACTCATGATACTCAATTACTCTTAGGAGGGCATTTTCCAATTTGGAGAATTTCCCAACATATCATAGACTATGTAAGCTGGCATCATCAGCTCCTATTCGCCCGTCGCGAAAGCTTGGCTACGGAATGAACAGTATTGGTAACGGCAATATCATGTCAACCATGCCATCGCGAATAGCACAAGCGCGAACCACAGAGTAGCTCGAGGATTTCTGTCTCGCATGGGTAACACGACTTATCCCGTCCGTCTCGTCAGGAAAAGAGCCAATTGTGTATCGGGAGCATGGATGAGCAAGATATCACCCGGGCTTTGACCAGAAATGCATGTGTGCGTCTAATCGAATTGAGGCTGTCACGAGTTATGCGCTTTCTAAGGAGTCTATATACCACTGTCAGCGAAGGATTTACATCCCCATGTCACACAAGGGCGGCATTCCGCCTGTGCCAAGGTCGGCCGGGCGGTTCGCGGCCCCGCAGCCGACGCGGGGTAGTGATACGACACTGCTATCAGGGGTTAAGGCGACACGAATCTCACCTCATCCCTCTCGCAGAGGAACATATCGCTTCGATCGGTTGTCGCGATGAGGCTCAGAAGCACCGAGGAGCTCATTCTCTTGATTCAGGGGATTGCCCTGACGGCTGGAGCGTACGCCGACGATGCCCAGAAGCCCCTAACTTCGCGGACCTGCCTTCCGGCACTAGAGTATGCGCCGGAAATCGGTACCCGGCGCTGTTTTGACGACACACCGAACTTGAAAGCCTTCATCAACAGCGTGTCGCTCACTCGACACAACACGGTTGAGTCATGCGCCAGGCTGTGTGGTCAGGCTGGGTACTCGCTGGCAGGGATCAAATACGATAGGTGAGGAAGTCGTGCTCATCGGCGCGGTTGATTGAGTTACTGATTCAATACAGGGGAGGCCTGTGTGTCTGTGGGAATGAGATCAACATCAAGGGATCCCAAATCAGCGACGCGCAAAGTACATGTGATGCATCTGGAACTGTTTGTACAGAGTCGCTGATACCATGCGACGAAGAAAATATGTAAGTTCCCCAAATCTAGGAAACATCCTTTACTGGCATTTCAAAGCTAACAACGGATAGGATCGAGGTTTACGAGATTATTAACCCCATAACCGATGAGAAAGCCCCAGGAAACTTCCCGGAATGCACTCGAGATCCGCTCTGCTCCAATGACGTTTGCGATGAGTCGCTCTCTGACAAACAGAGGGCGACAGCATTGGTCGCTGAACTCACCATCTGGGAGAAGCTCGACAACCTGGTAAATGAAGCACCAGGTATTCCAAGGCTCCGGGTCCCACCCTATGAATGGTGGAGCGAGGGACTTCACGGCGTGGCAAGATCACCAGGGACGAAGTTTACCTCCAAAGGAAATTTCAGTTACGCGACTTCCTTCCCTCAACCGATTCTTCTTGGCTCTGCATTTGATGATGAGCTAGTGCGGGCCGTGGGAGAGGTTGTGAGCAGGGAGGCCAGAGCCTTCAGCAACGCTGGCAGGTCTGGGCTTGATCTCTACGTGAGTAACCGATGATCACGATGTCATTAGTCCCTGAACTTACTGACGAACTTAGTCTCCGAACATCAACGCCTTCAAAGATCCCCGATGGGGTCGTGGCCAAGAGACTCCTGGCGAGGATACCTTCCATCTGCAGAAGTATGTCTCAGCCATGCTTTCAGGCCTGGAAGGAGATGATCCCGATAAAAAACTCATAGCAACCTGCAAGCATTACGCAGCCAACGACTTCGAGAACTACAGAGGTGTAGACCGTTCCGGTTTCGACGCCATCATCAGCACTCAAGACTTGTCGGAATACTACCTTCCACCTTTCAAGACGTGTGCCGTCGAGAAGAACGTCGGATCCTTCATGTGCAGCTATAACGGCATCAACGGTACGCCTCTTTGTGCGAACAGCTACCTCATCGAGGACATCTTACGGAAGCACTGGGGATGGAACGGGGATGCGCAGTATGTCTCCACAGACTGTGACTGTGTCGCACTGATGGTATCGTACCACCATTATGCCCCTGACTTGGGGCATGCCGCAGCATGGTCGATGAAAGCAGGCACGGATCTTGAATGCAACGCTTTCCCCGGATCAGAGGCTCTTCAGTCTGCTTGGAACCAGTCGCTCATTTCCGAGAAGGACGTGGATAAGGCACTGACGCGGATGTATACATCTCTCGTGTCGGTCGGCCTGTTTGACTCGGACAGGAAAGACCCGTTGCGCTCTCTAGGCTGGGACGAGGTCAACACCAAAGAGGCGCAAGATCTTGCGTATCGGGCAGCCGTCGAAGGCGCTGTTCTTCTGAAGAATGATGGAATTTTGCCTCTGTCTCCTGATTCCTCGAAGAAGTATGCCCTCATCGGGCCATGGGTTAGCGCGACAACGCAAATGCAAGGAAACTACTTCGGTCCTGCTCCATACCTCATCTCTCCACGCAAGGCCGCCAAGGACCTTGGCCTGGATTTCACTTACTTCCTTGGATCGAGGATGAACAAGTCCGACTCATCATTCGCACAGGCTATCAAGGCAGCTCAAGCCGCGGATGTCGTCATTTACATGGGTGGCGTAGACAACACCCTGGAGCAAGAGACTCTCGACCGACAGACTCTGGCGTGGCCTGAGCCTCAACTTCAGCTCCTTCGTGCCCTCTCAGAAGTGGGGAAGCCGCTCGTTGTTCTTCAATTTGGAGGCGGGCAGGTTGACGACACAGAGCTTCTTGCGAACGACTCCGTGAACGCGATTCTCTGGGGCGGGTACCCTGGTCAATCAGGCGGAAAGGCGATTCTGGACATCGTCTTCGGTCGCGCGGCGCCTGCTGGTCGTCTCTCCGTCACGCAGTACCCGGCATCATACAATGATGCTGTTCCAGCCACCGATATGAACCTCAGACCTGGACCTGGCAACTCTGGTCTTGGGCGCACCTACAGGTGGTACACTGGAGAAACGCCGGTCCCTTACGGGTTTGGTTTGCACTACACAAACTTCAGTGTGGATATGAAGCCAGCGTCGAACGTCCATAATATTGATATTGCTCAAATGGCCGCAGAAGCAAACGACGATGCCGCTTCTGAAATTCCCTCCTGGCAGCGTGGCCTGGAAAGGCGCATGGTCACCATTACCGTCTCCGCCAAGAACGAGGGAAATGTGATTTCAGACTATGTTGCGCTCGTGTTCCTACGATCGGAGGCCGGTCCGAAGCCATGGCCTCAGAAGACTCTGGTCGGATACACGCGTCTTCGCAATATCAAGCCTGGCGAGGAGAGGGAGGAGGACGTTGTCATCAAGATGGAGCAGCTCGTCCGAGTCGATGAAGTGGGAAACCGGGTGCTATATGAAGGCCTCTATTCTCTGTTTCTAGATGTCGACGACAAGGCACCGAACGTAATCACGATCTTTGGGGATCCATGGGTCATTGAGGAGTTTCCTCAGCCGAAGGAAGATGCGAACGTACGAGATGAACATGTCAACCTGGAACTTTGAAGGAGCTGATGGTGCTTAAGGAACACGTAGGATGTCAGAATAGGAACATTGACGAACGAATGGCTCGATAAGCTAAGAGTTGGACATCTCCTTGGAACGAGCCGCCGCTGCCATGATGGCGCTTGTGTATGCTGACCTGACCCCCAACCTCTCCAGCTCCAATAGTGCCCTAATTGAACAACCTCCGGGGGATGCGATCTTCTCCCGCAATACGCTCGGATGGTTTCCAGCAGGAACCAACTTCATCATACCGATTGCGCTGGTGAAAGCCATATCCTGCGCCTCCGGCCGCTTCACCCCTTCAGCGACAGCTGCATCTAGGAGGCCATCGACAGCCAAAAGCAGAAGTGATCCAGCACATCCGACAAGAACTGCAGAGATATCAAATGAGCTTTCCGGTATGAAGCGGCTTTGGCCGACTTGGTTGAAGATCCACGTTGCGATCTCCTTGTTGGCGTCCGTAAGTGTATCGAAGTCTGCCGTGCACAGGCTCAAGGCCTCACGAATCTTGGCGGCCATGTTGGGCATTACCCGGACAGCCTGGAAGGGTGCCTGGTTATCGGATGAACCTTTCTCGCCGACTGCCAGACGGGCAAGCTCTTTAGTGGAGATTCCAGCCATGATGCTGATGACTAGTTTGCCTCGAAGAGCCTCCTTGACTCCCTGAGCTGCGAAGACCTCACTTCTCTTGACGGGCTTTGTAGCTATGATAATCACATCTGCGTCTCGCATAGCAGCTTCATTGTCCTTTTGCAGAAATACCTTCAGTCGCGCCGAGGAATCAGACAACTCCTCCTCGACGCGACGTTTTGAGGCCTCGGTGCCGACTGTGGCAATAATCCGGTTTATGGTGTGGCTTTGCTTGTCCAAGGGGTCCAGTATGCCTTTTGCAATTGCGGTACCAAGGTTGCCTGTAGATTTGCGTGTTAGAAACTGGCATCGAGTTGTGTGACGGGGTATGGGAAAACTGACCGCAGCCGATGACCGCAACGTTGAGTGGAGTGTTGTTTGCCATGATGCTTGTTTCTCAGGTATATGGCACGTTTACATGCAGCGAAGGCGCTTCAAGGAGCAAATGAAAGAATGTTGTTCTCTCGGAAGACGTAGAATCAGCTATGAAGCTACTTTCATTGTTACTTTTGATAGAATGAGGTTACCGGCCCGAGTATTTGGCTGTGGGTCATCTCGGCCCGGAGAAGACCACCCCCACGGTCATCTCCCACGGATCATGTATCTCTCTCGGCCCTAGATGAGAGCTGTTAACTGTAAATTCATTACAATTAGATAATTTGAAAGCTCCAAGACCTTTTCAGAAGCAGAGCAGGCAAGCAATAACCCCAATGGGGAAAGCGATCGTTCGTGTTTTTTCACCGGACCCCATCCCCACTATCCCCGGATTCAGTAATGTAAGTCGTGTAAAGTTTGTTTCTGTTAGGTAAAATATTCAAATGCAAAAGAGCTTAAGAGCGTGAGCCTATCTTATCTGAAAAGTTATAAGCTACAGGGTCCAAAGAGGTCGCCCATTGTTACAGCTGGAAAGATAAGCCGACGTCTCTCATTAGCGTATGGTACCCTTCGAAACCCAAGTGATTTCTTTCGTATATGTCCTCTTGCTAGTTTAATCCGCCTTGTTATCTTCTAAGTTGCTGGTCCGGTAACAGGGGCTGTCGGTCCGAGTTTTGTGGCATCATGGTACTATTCAGACAAGTTTTTCAAATCTACAAAAGGATGCTGATGGTGAGACCTGATAATTCATGCTTCAAATTACCAGTGCTTATCGAAACATTCGTCAAGTAATACCAACATGAAAGCTCTTGACGTCAACGGAAACACCACGAAAGAGGGCCATGACCTAAGCACTGTCGAATCGCAAGCAAATGGACAACTCTTCGAGGACGTCTTTAGCAACGAAAATGGTGAGGTCAACTTTCGAGGCGTATCCTGGCAGGCTGCGGCTGTCCTTGTCGCAAAATTCCAGATCGGCCTCGGGGCTCTCAGCCTCCCACGAACCTTTCATGTCCTCGGGTTCTTTCCCGGCATTCTCTGTTTCCTTGTCTTAGCCATGATATCAACCATCGCCGGCTACCTGTGCGGCAACGCAAGACAATATTACCCACACATGCACAGCATAGCAGATGCCAGCGAGCTCCTCTTCGGAAAAGGGGCTAGAGAGGTAGTGGGGTTCATCTACTACCTCTACTTGGCCATGACGGCTGGAGCAGGTTTGCTCACGACCTCGGTTGCGTTCAACGCCCTATCCGACCATGGAGCTTGTACGACTGTCTTCGTTGGCGTTACCTCCATCGCCGCCTTTTTGATCGGCACTGGCTTTCGAGGTCTTCAAAAGGTCGCCTGGATCAGTTGGGTGGGAGTCGCGGTCATCTTCATCGCCATATGGACAACAGCTATAACCTGCCTCACTCAAAGTCGTCCAGCCGCCGGTCCAGCAAGCGGGCCCATCGATCTCGATGTCCGCGCGTTTCCGAAGACGACCTTTCCCGAGGCGATGACGGCGATCTCCAATCAGCTGTTTGCAGTGGGCGCCTCGGCAACATTCTTTTCCATTTCGGCAGAAATGAAGCACCCGGAAAAGTTTACGCGGGCACTCATCTGCGGTCAGGCCTTCATCGTGGCGACCTGTATTGCAATCGCAACCATTGTATACGCCAAGGTTGGGCAGTACCTTGCGAGCCCGGCGTTGGGATCAGCTGGACCCCTTATCAAAAAGGTGTCATATGGCATCGCGCTACCGGGGCTGCTTGTGACTGCGATTTTGTACAGTCATATTGCGGCCAAGTATTGCTTTGTGAGGTTCTTGCGGGGCACAAGACACCTACAGGTAAACACTGTCAAGCACTGGGTTGCATGGGTAGGATCGATGTTGGTGACTGTGGTATTCGGGTTCGTTATTGTTGGCGTGGTGCCTTTCTTTAGCGATTTCTTGAGTTTGGTAGGAGCGCTGGTCAACCCCATTTTTACGAATGTTGTTCCTGGGTTCATGCTGTTATTCTATGTCGCGCGGAAGCCGGTAAAGGTCACAGACACACTAGCCATATTGAGACGCGAGCAGAGCGCCGCGCCTCAGCAGCAGCACTGGCTTGTGGAGGCCATGGCTGCATGTAGGAAAGGGGAATGGAAAGATGCCGCGATGGTAGCTGTGGGAGCTTTTATGATTCTATCTGGAGCTTTCATCATTGTTGGAGGTACTTACTCGACAATCCTTAGCATCAAGAAGTCATACGACGACGGTCTCATCGGAGGTGTCTTCTCCTGTGCGGACAACTCCACTTAAGATGCGAAATGTCAAAGGATGGCACCATCTTGCAATCATCTTCAAGCTTTTACTATCAATTACATGTTACCGCTTCAATCATAGCTTCTCTCGGCTGCCATTGGAGGTGCATCCCAAAAGAAACTCGTGTCCATCAAGTTGGCGAAGCTTTGCATGTGCAATGCCTGCTCCGGCTCGCTAGTGAATCCGAGCAAGGCGTTGTTTATGTCCGTGTTTTGGTTAAAGACATCCATTCCCCCAGCTAAGACATGAGCTGCCTGAAGTTCCGTCTCTTCGAGGAGCATTTGATCTCCATCAAGGCCTAGATGCTGAACGTCTGACCCCATGTGACCCTGTAGAGTCGGGGAACACTGTGGAGTCATTGGCTGCAACAAATTTGCTAGTGACTCCAAGTATGCCGCGTGCAGGTTCACCATATCCTGCGGCGATCGTACCATGTCCTTGACATGCCGATTAATGTCTTTTATGAGACCAACGGCGGTTCTTTGGAATGATGGACCAAGGATACCGTCGCATGGCAGGCACAACAGCAGACATAAGAAGAGTGCCGCATTTGGTGCAAGAAGGGTTACAGCATCTGGTGACCGACGAAGATCGTCTGTTGGAAACTTCAGAAGTTGACGCAGTGTTCCCAAGGCGCCATGAACACTGTTCGCCAGACCAGGCGTGTCAGTTGAAAGCCCCTCTCCCATGGCAGGGAAACCAAGACTTGAAGCTGGCGCTGAAGGCAGCTCAGAGGACCGAGAATCTTTGGTCACTGAAGTCATGAGGACCTGTCTCAAAATTAATGACGAAATATTGAGCCTGACACTCTGTTCCCAAACCCCGACAAGGGCCGAAAGATGGTCCTGACCAGAGTAAAGCAGTCTCTGGTCGAGCGATAGATCATCGTTCTGATGCAGCCTGCCTTTTCCATCAAAATGAGGTTGCCAAGTCAATTTCCATCTGTTCAGTTCAGAGTCCAAGAGGTCAGAGAGGCATGGAAGCATGGTTGAGGATGCCTTAGGAATCATAACGCGTATCTTGGATTGAATACGTCGCAGATCCGCGCTGCAACAAGCAACGAAATCAAGCGGCAGTGAATGCGGCATCTTTAACCAGGTCTGAAGGTCAAGAAGACGAGGGGAATCTTCCTCGTCTCCGAGGTTGAGTGAGGCCCTCCTCATGAAGAACATACTTTGCTGTTTATCCTGTCGAAACAGGGCAAGCCAAGCCCGTCTGCGCCTGGCGGTTTGCTGGGCACTCCCATTGCTCTGCTCCAAGTCTAGATCGTGGAGTATTTGGAAAGCGTAGCCGCTATGAAGATATGAAATGTCGTCGTCTTCATCTTTCCAGCAGACGAGTAGATAGAATGCCTGCATGGTCTCGACAGACCTGTCTCCTTCAGCAAACGTGCGGACAGCCAGGTTGCGAGCCAGGCTGCACAGTCGGGTTTGAAGAAAGGGGTCCGTTTTGAGGGACAGATCTCCGTCTTGATAGTTGGCAAACTTGGAGGAACAAAACAGCACTGTGGCAAACAGTAGATGGCTCCTTCGTCTAACATCGTTGTGCGTGTCGAAGTGGGGATCTAAGACGTATTCCCATTTTGCATTCATCTCGGTCATGAAATGTTCGAACAGTGCTATAGATGCCGGCTCACTCAGGATCCCATTATCGATTGGATCCGTGATAGTCTGTCCGAGACTCATGCAGGCCGAGTAGGTGGGCATCTTTACCGGAGGACCAGCCTGGCCGATAGTTGCCTGCCCAGGCCCACCCACTTTTAGCGGAGTGAGAAGCCATGAAAGCTTCAACGACGGCTGAGATGGCTGGCTGGCTTGTCCTTGGAAATTTCGCCTGCCAGATTCTCCAGGATCATTACTTGCACCGAAAGGTGGTCTGTCGCCCGATGTGATGAAGCTGAAAGGTGCCCCTCTCTTGCCCTTGAGAGTCGCCAGCGTCGCAATGATTCTCGCACGTATCTCCGCAGTAATGGGAGGTTGAGGCCCGGCATCAAGATGAGGGGCATCATGGCTTAACGGCGTCGGAGGGGCGGGTGACGCATGCGACGACGGCGTGGGCTGGATGACATCCTCTCGGGCCTCGTCCTGCGGAGATACGAATACGCGTGGCCGTGGAGAAGACTCGCGCTGTCGGGGCTGGGGATATGGCTGGGCTCTGATTCTGGCTCTTTTCGGCTGAGTGAAGACACAGTCGCTGCCATTGGATATGCAGCGATCGCATCGGTCCGGCCGTCGGGATATCAGGCATCGGACCTTGGCTGCGCGGCACTTGAGACATGCGCTGAGATTGTGTTAGCTCTCTGCTTTGAGCCGGGTGATGGCGGCACTTACACGGGGGCGCGGTGTAAATCAGACGGAGTCGCGGTTGATGGGGCCATTTTTGCTGGTGAGATGGAGACGTTGCTGTGCGAAGAGTACGGTGTTGTGTGACAGCGTCGGCCCGGCCGACGGGGGGACTGAGGGGTAGTATTCATAGGTACGAGCAATCGGGGGTTGAACCCGACCCCGGGATCGCATCCCCGATAGCCCCCGCCCCCGCATGGAGCTCGGGCCGGGGATTGACTGTCATTCAAGAAGACTATCTAAAACCTCCCACCGACGAATGCGCCTGAACAATGTCGATAACTTGGGAAAATGATCTTCGACTAATTTCCTTCAAAGTATTCTCAACCTAAATCTAACTTTCAAAATGACCGGTCGTTTGGCAGGAAAGATTGCTCTCGTCTCCGGCTCTACTCAGGGCTTTGGGAGAGGGATCCTGGAGACTTTCGTCAAGGAGGGCGCGCTGGTTCTGGGATTGGACTTGCAGGCCACTGACGGTCCGGTTGATGGATACTCTGAGAGCCAAGCTTATCAGATCAAGGCGAACGTGGCCGAAGAAGCAAGCTGGAAAAAGGCAGTAAGTTACTTTCTCTCGTCGCGGCCACGTCTGATCGATGTTGATGAATTTCGTGCCAGCTCGAAACTTCAATTCAACGCTTCGGCAAGGCGCCCTCTATCGTCGTCCACAACGCTGGCTGGAGCTACCCCAACAAATCGAGCATCGACGTGACCCTCGAAGAGTTTAACCGCGCCTTCGAGGTAAACGTCAAGAGCATCTTCCTCGCCTCCAAGATCCTCATCCCCGAGATGAAAAAGAACGGGCCCGGCTCGACCATCGTCATCTCCAGCGAAAACGCGATCCGGCCCGGCGCACTACAGACGTGGTATAACGCCACCAAGGCCGGCGTGTCATCGGCGACCAAGTCCATGGCGCTGGAGTTCGCCCGGGATCAGCTGCGGTTCAACACGATCTGCCCGACGTCGGGCAACACGCCGCTCCTCAACAAGTTTGCGGGCATTGCGGACGGCCCTGTGCCGGCGGAGATTATCAAGGCCAAGTGTGAGGCGATCCCAATTGGGCGTCTCGTGGAGCCCTCTGATGTGGCTAATGTGGCTCTCTTCCTTGCTGAGCCGGCCAGCTCGATTATCAGTGGTGTGGAGATTCTCGTTGATGGAGCTCGTTGTGTTTAAACGGTGACTTGCGATTATTTCTGCGGACTTGTCATATTGGAGGATAGGACATCGTATCGATTAGCACATAGTTTAACCAAGATGTCATTGTGTTAAGATCACAAGCGTTGCCTCCGTCTTCATCATCCATAAATTGGCCCCAGGACGCCGAAAGGTCTCAGGGCCTTCGACTTGTCCGCGTTTTAGTCATATCATATAGCCCGATGCTTGAGTGACTGTACCCTGGAAAATGATGCGGAAACTTGTGTCCCAATCGGCCGAGGTAAATGGTTGTCGAGCCCCTCACCAGTGACGCTCTCGGGCCGTAACGCATTGGGAATAAAGACATACCAGATGTCGTCTCGTCCACATTCAAGCTTATTCTCAATGGACTCAGTGACAGCCGGCCGGCTGCTGCACCGCCGGTCCTGCCTCTCCGATGCCGAGGGGTGCCGATCTACCCCGCTGATTCGCCCACCCTCCAACCGGCCCGAGCAGTGGTTTACAAGCTGACGATATTAAGGCACGTCGGATTGCAAAAAGCTTGATGAAATGCCACTGTAGACTTTCCAGACTGTTTGAAGCTTTCCTACAGTTTCGTTCTGCTGAACCACAATGTCACTATCAAGATATCCAGAGCCGGCCAACACCGACGGGGTGAGTTCCAACCTATCGCATCAGCGCATCTACACCACTGACAGCTGGAGCGAAAGTTCTCCTATGCCCCCGGTTCAGAGGAGCGCAAGCTTCTGAAAGCTGCCCTTGCCGAGGCCGAAAAAACGACCTTTGAAATCCCCAGCATCATAAACGGCGAACGCCTCTATACCGGCCGGAAGAGTGCGCAGAAGAACCCCTGGAACCACCATGGCGCCCCACTAGCGGAGTATCACGAAGTCGACCGAGGGACCATCAAGAAGAGCGCCATCCCCGGTGCCCTTGAGGCGCGCCGCAAATGGGCCAACATGCCCTTCAGCAACCGCGCCGCCATCTACAAACGCGCCGCAAAGCTCGTCGAGACCAAGTACAGGTGGAAGCTCATGGCGGCCACGATGCTCGGCCAAGGCAAGACGTGCGGGCAGGCGGAAGGCGACTGCATCGCCGAAGTCATCGACACGCTCAACTTCCACGTCTACTACTGCCACCAGCTGTACCAGCAGCAGCCGCTCAAACAGTCCGACTCTGCGTACAACAGCCTCGATTACCGGCCACTGGAGGGGTTCGTGCTCGCGGTTTCGCCGTTCAACTTCACCGCGCTGGGGGCGCACATCGCCTTCACCCCCGCCATTCTCGGGAACGTCGTGCTTTGGAAGCCGTCGCCTATGGCTGTGCTGTCGAATTACATCCTGTATCAGGTCTTGGAGGAAGCCGGGCTGCCCAAGGGGGTGGTCCAGTTCCTTCCCACGGCAGATCCTGCAGTTGTGGTCGAGCCCGCGCTCGCGAGCCCCCATTTCTCTGGGCTTCATTACACGGGATCCTCGGCGGTTCTGAAGAACTTGTTCGCGCAGATTGGGACAAACACACAAGTCTACAAGACCTTCCCGCGGATCGTGGGCGAGAGCGGCGGCAAGAACTTCCACCTCGTCCACAACTCGTGTCGAGAAGACGTCGACTGGATTGCTTCCGCTGCAGTCCGCTCGGCCTTCGAGTTCCAAGGACAAAAATGCAGCGCGCTGTCCCGTCTGTATGTTCCCCAGTCGATGTGGGAGCAGGGTGATCTCAAGGCGGCGTTGCTCAGAGAGGCGGCCAAGATGACGCATGGCGACGACGTCAAGCAACTCCATCACCCACTTGGGCCGATAGTTTCCGAGGCAGCTTTCGAACGATTCGGTGAGTTCCTGGAGAATGCCCAGAAGGATGGTCATCAGCTCCTCTTTGGAGGCAAGCGGGACGGCAGCAAAGGCCTCTTCATTCAACCGGCTATCCTGGAGGCCAACCAGAACGACAATACCGCCACGTCTGATCTACTCACGCGGGAGCTCTTCGGGCCGTTGTTTGCTGTGCTAACTTACAACGATTCACTGCCGAGCAGTCTTGAGGACGTTTGCGACCTCATCGACTCCACGAGTGAGTACGGCTTGGCGGGGTCTTTCTTCTCGCGCGACAGAGAGGCCATCGGGATTGCGAATGAGAGGTTGAGGGACTCGGTGGGCATGTTCTGCATCAATGACAAGTGCACTGGGGCAGTCATCGGGGCGCATCCGTTTGGAGGCGCAAGATCCAGCGGGACGAATGACAAGGCGAACTCGGTCAATGTTCTTCTTCGCTTCTCAAGCATCCGGACTGTAAAAGACTCTTTCGAGAGTTCGAGCAGCACCCTTAGCGCTTGCCATATCGCGGAGTGAGTTGCCAAGGTTGATTTAGAAGCAGGCTTTGTCTTGTAGGATTCATTACCATTCTGGAAATCTGCCTCGTATGGAACAACGTGTCAGACGTGCTGCTTGCCTGCATCTCTTCCTGCCGCGCATTAGTCATCCGCGACGTGAAGGTGCAAGACGGCGTGCTCATTGGCTAATTGGTGCAGGCACCACCAGGCAGCAGCTGTAGGGCCTGGAACGGCATGGTGACTAATCGTACTGAGTGAGGTAAGCAAGTCCGAGGATTGTGGTCTGAGCTTCCTTCCATATCGCCTGCGGCAGCCATACAAATTGGCACGGTGCTCAGCGTTCGTCAAGAGAAGACATGACATACAAGTTTGTTAGATTCTTTCGTCGCTAGTATTCTTGTCGCTAGTATTCTTTCCAAAAGTTCATTGAAGAGAAGAAAACAGAATGGAGACTTCTTTGCCGTCTCGTACCAAGGTAAGTGCCGCCTGACACTCCTTCCATGCCTTTGCGGTATCGATGCCGACTTACACCGATAGGCCCAAACGGCAAGCACCAAACGGGACCAACACCCAACGAAACCCAAACAACCGAGCCCAGGACCAGCTTCGACATCGAGACCTACAACGAAACTCGACGTCTTCGTCATCGGAAGCGGCGAAAACTCCGAGCTAGGTCTTGGCCCCCGGCATACACAAGCGCCGCGCCCACGCCTCAACCGCCTGCTCGATGCCGACTCTTTGGGGGTCGTACAAGTTGCAGTTGGCGGTATGCATTGTGTTGCACTTACCCACAACGGCAAGGTGTTGACCTGGGGCGTCAACGATGACGGTGCCCTAGGACGCGTGAAGCCTACCTCCAAGTCCGAAGCGGAGGCCGAAGAGGACGAGGAGGATATCCTGGACCCGTTCGAGAGTACTCCCGAAGCCGTCCACTTTGAAGAGGAGATCGATGTTGTGCAAGTTGCAGCGACGAACAGCGCAGGGTTTGCGTTGACGGCTGCAGGAAAAGTGTACGGATGGGGAAGCTTTGCCGTAAGTTGCATCGCCCGTTTTTTGAGTACTCCATGCTAACCACGCGCAGGGCGGAGATGGCAACTTTGGCTTCCTCCATGAGAAGCCACCCAAGACGACGGAGCGATTGCCAGTGTTGATCCCAGGGCTCACGGATATCAAAAAGCTCGCGGGCGGATCAGATCATATCCTTGCTCTCACCAACGACGGAAATGTCTTCGCATGGGGGTCCGGGGAGCAGAATGAGCTGGGACGGCGCATCTTGGCACGCCGGCGCTTCGAGACCCTCGTCCCTCAGCGCGTCGGTCTTCCCAAGAACAAGACGGCCAAGATCTTTGCCGGGTCGCATCACAGCTTCGCCATCGACACGACCGGCAAGGTTTGGGGATTCGGATTGAACAACTTTGGCCAGTGTGGAATCTCGACACGCGAGGACACCGGGTTCACGACTGTCATCTCGCCGACAGTCATCAAGAGCCTCGAGGGATACAAGATCCGCCACATCGGATGTGGACTGCACCACACCGTTGCTTGCACCGAGGAAGGCGAAGTGCTGGTCTGGGGTCGAGCCGACGACGGCCAGATGGGCATGCCGCTCGAGACGCTGCCCGAAGACCACATCATATTCGATTCGAGGGACCGCCCTCGGGTGCTGAACGTCCCAGCCGTCGTTCCCGGTAAGTATTCCCTATCCAGTGACAGCCCCGACAAGACTGACCTCGGCTGGGCAGACCTCAAGGCTGTGTTCGTTGCAGCAGGCATCGATAATTGCTACACCATTTCAAAAGAAGGTGAAATGCATGCTTGGGGATTTTCAGCGAGCTACAACACGGGTCTTGCCACGACGGACACCGTGAAGACACCAACGCTGGTCCGTAGTAAGCAGCTAGGAGAGAAGAAGCTCAATTTCATTGATGCCGGCGGCCAATTTGCCGTCGCAACCAGCCCTCGGCTGTAATGCGCTCTGCTCTGCCCTGTTCACACGATGAGGAAGTTGAGGTCAGAGGACTTGAGCTTCTGCACCCAGCTCCTTTCTGTCTGCGTGCTGGGGTCGAGGGACTCTTCCAAACTCCAGATGGTCTGCAAGGTGTCCATGGCAGTCGTGATGAAACCCCACGGTGTCGCGACCATGAGCCTCTTGAGCCGATAGAGTGCCCATGCTCGTCTGTCGGGATTGGACGCACCTGCGCCGGCAATGAATGTCGGCCAGCAAGTCGCCTTGAAGTTGGGATCTTCGTCGGATATGGAGGAAAGATGGTAGTAGAGCTCCGAATCCAGCTCGTCGCGGCTGACTGACACGAGCTTTGATATCGCCGGAACACTGTGCAAGATGTACAAGCTGGCGGCGATACGATGGGCAGAACCGGCGTGTATGCGGCTCTCGACTGGGATCTGCTGGAAGTAGGAAATGTTCCGCTGCTCGTACGCCCAATTCTCAATGTCAAAGGCCAAAGCTTTCTCTAGCAGCTGCGCGCCAGCCTGTGCAGTAGAGTCAAGGTCATCTGCCTCTGTTGTTGACAGCTGGGAGGCGTCGAGGAGAATTTGCAAAATGTCAGGCGGACAACACAGATAGCTGTTGGCGGCGGCCCTTCCAAGGATAGAGGACGCCTGCACAGACTGGTAGTAGGACTTGGCAGCGGTAGGCGGGGACGTGTTGAAAGCCGAAGCCAAGATGTAATATCTTTGGTTGAACAGGATTAGCTTAGATAATTCATTACCAAATATGGGACACATCACATAGCATCACACGACATTAATGACATGAGAAACTCACATGAAGCAATCAGACATGACATAGTCCCTCAAGGCCTCATCGGCCGAGCCTACCGGCGGCAGGAAGGCCATGATGCGGCCGGCGCCTTCGAGATGGGGCTTCCAGCCCGACTGCCCGCTCTCGATCAACTCGACGTTGACGAAGAAGAGCACGGCCGCGAGCACGACGTCGCCGCTGACGCCGCCGCTGCTGCCGATGCTCTGGATGGCAGACGACAGCAGACGGAGAGCCTTGTGCTTGGCGATGAGGGCGTCGTTCAGGGCCTGGCGGGCGTTGAGGTCGGCCACCGGGTCCGAGGAGACGGCGCGGGAGAGGTTGGACATGTGGGCGGCCGAGGCGGCGACGATGATGTGCTGCAGCAGGGGGTGCGCCCTCGTCAGCGGGACGAGGGAGCGGAAGGGGTTACGGTCTGGGACGTCCCAGGAGACGAGATCCCTGCAGACGCGGGTGGTGACTAGGCCGAGACGGTTAGCTTGCCTACTCTATTCGGACGCGTCCTACCGAGAGGTTGGTTCCGCGGTGGGAGGAGGAGGAGGAGATGGGGTGTGAGATGTACAATATGAGAGGTAGTGGCGGTAGTGATGCTCCACATCCTGGAAGAGAGGGTCGACGAGGGTCCATGGGGCCGACTGGGTCCCGGGGCGGACGGCGGCGGCGGAGACGACGAGGGCGCTGCTGGACTCTGGCTCGGTGGACGACGAGGATGCCGCCGGCGGGAGGTCTGGATGCTGGGTTCCGGAGGAGGACGAGGAGGAGGCTGCCGGATCGGCGAGTTGGAGGGATGACGAGTGAGACTCGGGCCCCGGGGCGGAGGAGAAGGTGATTGTGGCCTTGCCGGCGAGCTTCCCGCGGCTCGCGACGCCCTCTGTCCAGCGGAAGAGCTTGCCGTAGCCCAGACACTCCTGGCCGGCCGCGGTGCACTTGTGGCAGTGGGGGTAGGAACGGTCACAGCGGAGGCGGCGGCGGCGGCAGTTGTGACATGGTTTTGTCGGGGCATTCAGCATGTCGATGCGGGCCATTGCAGCTAGCAAGCCAGACAGACGCGCGGGCTATCAAGGTGCGCGTTTGTCCTTTGTGCGTGTCTTGTCTGGGTCTGGGCGCGCGCGCGTGCGTGCGGGCGTCCCAAGCTGCAGGTTCCTCTTGGGCCTGCAACAGCCTATGGGAGAGATATCAAGATGTGAGTAGATTGGTATTGTGGTGGTAATGATAACGTAACAAGGGCGGCAGGGCCAGTGACGCGGACGTTGTGAGGCAGTGTGAAGCAACGAGATGGGAAGGAAGCTATGGGCAGACGTTGGGATGACCGGGTTGTGGTTGGGTTGGCGCAGATACTGCCTCGATTGAGAAAAGAAGCATCAAGACATGCATGACAGATTTGAGGCGAAATCCAAGATTGGTAATCCGGGGGGCCCAGACTGGTACAGTAGGGGTAGCCAAGGTGTGGGAATATGGATTCCGGAGCGAGTGAGTGGCTGCCCGTTTGTCAGAAGATATGAGACGACTGATCTGATTAGATTGGGCAGAACCTAAGGGTTTCGCGTCACTCGCAGGGCGTAAGGTGCTGTGCGGTATGTGGAATCGTTGGAAAACGGGATGAAGGTGCGGTGCGGTGCAGTTGGATGGCGGATCGATAGAGTGACGGCGAGCAGACGCTTGGTTCGGCGGCCGATGACACCGCATCGGCGGAAAAGAGCGCGGGGCACGTCCTGCTGGCCCCGGCCGAGTGCCAGTTGCGCTAGTCCCAGAATGGAAGTCCAGCAGCACAGCGTGCATATGGACCCCACTCTTTCTTCTCGAAGGTAAGGTTGAGCAAGATGACGCACGGTCCAAGTCTTGGATTCCAACGATTCGTTGCAGTCACCTTTTTCTTTCCTCTTGACACTCTTTTTCTGGCGAATCAGACACCAGGAAAGAAGGAGCTAGGCCCAGTTCGGCAGTTGAGCAGCCCCACCAGTCCAGCCAACAGCCAAACAAAGAGGCGCATCCTCCATTGTCTGCCACCACCCTCTGAAGTTTCCGCGTTTCCATGATTCCATCGGATGTTTCCAAAGCGAACGCTCTCGAACGTCCATGAGGACCAGAAAAGAAGACCCTGGCGTCACAGCCCGGCAGGTGCCAGATTGCCCCGGATCTCTCTAGTTGTGTCATCGAGGCTGTCATATCCAGCACCATGACGCCCAAAAGAGGCAAAATATGCGATAAACTGGCTCTCATCGCGTAAGCATATCCGTGTGTCCTCGATTACCACTCCATCGTCACAGATTCCACACAACGCTGGGCTATCCCGTCTGCCCGTGTTTCCAAGCAAACATATCTGAACTCTCTTACACGTGCCGCCTCCAACACTACTTTCAGGTTGACAGATGACGCCCTTCGCCCAGAACGGAAGCCAAGGCGCAAACTATGCCCACCCAGCAGCAGCAGCAAGCAAGCAGCCACCGCCGTCGTGCCTCACGAGGCTCTACTATCTGCGCAATCTCGCAGTCTCCGGAGACCGCTTTGTTGGTGGCCTAGGATCCCGTCGCCCCCAGTCCCCATCCGGCCCGTGTGTTGGGGCGGGTTCCAAGCCGTGGCCCGTTGGTCGCGAATCCTCTTTGTTCTCCACATCGATGGCGACCGATTAGAAATTCTTTGCATCAGTGACTCGGGACCTCGATGGCCTGCTGCCAGCCTGCCCAATATTTAGCCATTGCATGGTCCCGTAATGGGTTCTGCTCTTCTTGTAATGGATGCGACTTTGACTCTTTTCATGCTGTCAAGAAAACTGTACACATACATGACATAACCTAATCATCGTTCCCCAATTGCACTTGCAATCACGTCACTAGATTAGACGACATACATAACCGACCCGTAACTACATAGCCGAACAGACGAACCCCCTCTTCCGGTGTGAAAGTCCCGATGGCCCGGCACAACGATACCGAGCGGGATGCCACCGGCCCCGGCGACCGCAGAAGCGCAACCTCGTTCGACGTCGAGCTTCTCGGCCGACAGCGCCCGGCCGTCTTCAAGTCCCAATGGTCCGAGATCGGCTTTTGTTTCTCCCTGCTGGGATCCATGTTGATGGCGGTAAGTCTCTTCCCATCACGGTGGTTCCAACCACGCCCGCTCGGGCTAGATCTAGATTCTGACGATCCCGCGGTAGGAGTACTTCGTCAGTGGTTTCCACATCATCTTGCCTCCACTCGCCAAGGAGCTCAACATCCCGGCCGCCTCGCAGACATGGCCCTCGAGCGTCTTCTCGCTCGTCACCGGCGCCTTCCTGCTGCCGCTCGGCAGGCTGGGTGACATGTACGGCGGGTACTTTGTCTTCAACATCGGCCTGGCCTGGTTCTTCGTGTGGTGCCTCATCGCCGCCTTCAGCAACAACTACCTCATGTTGATCTTCTGCCGAGCCCTCCAGGGTCTCGGCTCCGCCGCGTACCTCCCGGCCGGCATCATGCTCCTTGGCAAGATCTACCGTCCCGGCCCGCGCAAGAACCTTGTCTTTGCGCTGTACGGCGCCTTCGCCCCCATCGGCTTCTTCTTCGGTATCCTCATCGGCGGCGTCTCGGGCCAGTTCCTCAACTGGCGTGCGTACTTCTGGCTCGGCAGCATCGTGCTCGGCATCATTACCGCCGTGTCGTTCCTGACTATCCCCAACGACCTGCGTGAGAAGCGCCAGGAGATTAGCATGGACTGGTGGGGCGTTGCGACCATCGTGCCTGGTCTGCTGCTGCTGGTGTACGCCATCACGGACAGCTCGCACGCGCCTCAGGGATGGGCCAGCCCTCAGATCATCGTGACCTTGGTTCTGGGAGTGGCTTTCCTCGTCGGAGCGTGGTACGTCGAGGCCAAGGTGGCGTCGAACCCTCTGCTCCCCGCCGACCTGTTCGCCCCCAAGTCCATGAAGACGCTAGCCTTCGCCCTCTTCTTCGCGTACGGCACCTTCGGCCTCTTCCTCTTCTACTCCAGCTTCTACATCGAGACCGTGCTGCACATGTCGCCGCTGCTGACCGCCGTCTGGTACGTCCCCATGATCCTCGGCGGCCTCGTCATCGGCACCGTCGGCGGCTTCACGCTGCACCTCCTGCCGGGCCGCGTGCTGCTCGCCATCTCGGGCACGGGCAACCTGCTCAGCGTGCTGCTCTTCGCCATCATGCCCGACAACCCCAACTACTGGGCCTACGTCTTCCCGTCCATGATCTGCGGCACCATCGGCATCGACATCACCTACACCGTCAGCAACGTCTTCATCACGACGAACCTGCCCGCGTACAGGCAGGGCACCGCGGGCGCGCTGATCAACAGCCTGCTGTTCCTCGGCATCTCCTTCTTCCTCGGCATCGGCGACGTCGCCGTCGGCCAGACGAGCCACCTGGGCACGAAGCAGAGCTACAAGACGGCCTTCTGGCTGGCCGTCGGCGTCGCGGGCGTCGCGCTGGCGCTGTACGCGTTCGTCCAGATCGGGCAGGCGAAGAGCGACCTGACGATGGAGGAGCGCGCGCAGATCGAGGAGGAGGCTCGCCAGTCTCAGTTCATCGACGTGCCGGGTGCTGGTCATGCTGGGGACGACGCCGTCGCGGAAGGACAAGAAACATCGTGGACGATGACCGACACCGATGCGGAGAAATCGAAGCCGCGTGGTGCGCCGGAGGGACAGATTCCGGCGAGATGAGCGACGCTGCCGCCGCGGAAGAGATGCATGAACTAGACGAAGTAATTTCATTCGAGGCTGTGGAGAATATGGACACACATCTCGACACCAAGTAACGAGTCACAACTTACAGCCACGGCCTGTCTAACAGCAACCCTGCGGCAAGCTTGCTTCTTTGAGGCTGTGATCGGCCGTCACGAGAACAAGACGTGTGAGCAGCGGTGAGGAGAGGAAGTCAGGCGAACCCGCATCGACAACGGGCGTCGAGAAATTTCCCACCCATCAACAATGGCGAAAACGAGATGTGGACGATGACGAATCCCCGGGGAGACCATCTGCCCGCTGGCCGTATCCCACATACGCATGGCGCCCTCTGCGGCCCTCGTCTCCATGTCTGCCTGCCGTTCCTGGATTTCGAATTCCGCCCTCTGGTGGAGACCTGAGTGTCGCAGCCAGGCCCCGTCATCCTTGAGGTTCGTGATCTCAATATCCAATATTCCAAAATTATTGCAAAAGGGTGGCGCCCGTTGGGGATGGGTTGGAGTTGGTGGGTTCTTGGCGCCCAGGAACGTGCAGCCTGCCATTCGGGAGGATGCTTGGATGGCTTGGCGGGACCTTGTGGCCCAGCTTTTTTTTTTTTCTTCTTTGTCCCCTTCACAATCTACACGCAGGATTGGCACGCTGGGCTGTCAAAAAGAGGGCCAAGAGCTGATCAGCTCCAACGTGTCTTGGCCCTTGGGAACCCAGGGTGGTTCGAAACCGCCCAGCCCACCGAGATATCCGTCTTGGCATCGCGGCTTGGCACCTCGATCATTCAACGACAGTCGTTGAAAAGCAGCCAAAACGTCGGTGTTGAAGGGTGCTCGAGTTGGCGATGGTATCACACTGCATTTTGGGGCTCAGAAAGAGAGAGGGTGTGGTGTGTCGTGGATGTGGGGTCCAGTAGGAGCCGACGGGAGCGTGAGGTTAATTGCGCACGTTAGTTTTTCCGCCGAATGGCAATACGTTGTACACGTATAGCACGGCGGCTAGAGCACGTTTGTGCAGGGCGGCGCATGGAAACGGATATGAAGTGGTTGGGGGCATAATATGATAATGAAAGAATTAAGAGGGGCACGTTCCAATACCTTAGCTTAGTCGCCAGATGCACAATTTGGATGTTTCATGAATCACACACAAACCAAGCTTCTTCTGCAAAGAATACCTCGGCGATTGAGAAATGCCCGACAGTCGTAGGGATTGGTGGGCAAATTTGCTCGCTCAACATGTACGGAGAATGCGGACGTGGTCATGTGTGTTCGCCGATGTCCCCAAAAGAAGAGCCAAGGAGGCAACCGAGCATAATCAGATCACGTCGGCCGTCCAATGTTCCCCTGGATAGTGGAGTGAGGTATCGAAGGGTGTGGGTGGGCTGAGACCGAGGGAGAGGACATCATATGGGCGCTCTCCCGTCGTAAGGAGGACCGCCGTCAGGGAACATCTCTCGGATACGTACCGACGACAAAAAAACCTTCTACTCGAGGCGAGACGTTCTAGCTCCTGTTACAGCATTAACGGGCGTCCTAAGATCATCAAGGTTGAGCGCTACGGGATTAAGCTATGGTAGGCGCCGGCAATGGGATGACATGCTTCGTCTTTCCCCAGAAACAGGACGCAGGGAAAAAGACAAAGGACAAGACCTTAATGTGCCGACTTCCATATTAACCAAGAGAAAGAGGGTGGTGCCAAATGTTGCCCAACCTGCCAGCCTGCCAAGTACCTTTTCCCGCCAAGTGAAATCGAGTTTCGAGACTGCGCTGGTCGTTGGTACCAAATGGCGGTCGCGTCGTGCCTGACAATATGCGATTCGCCTCCTAATTTCCGACCCTGCAAATTCATAGCCAATATTTCGTGTAACGCCGCCAATGAGCAGTGTCTTCGCTTTCCGAGGTCGGTCGGGCGAGGAGAGGTACCTGGGAAACAGCCGAGCAGAGACATATACAATATACAATGTACACAGCACCAGGTACCTCACACGCGGAGCAGGGTCCTGGACTCAATTGACAGCTCCTCAGCTGGGAGCAAAAAGTATCGGAGCCGGGACTGCGGAGGCAGGCTCCGTGCTCCCCGATACGGATACAGCAGCTGTCGTCCAAATTCTCGTTAGTGTGCACCCAGAAAGAAGGGTCGTTAGGTCCGGCAGTTGTCGGTTTTCTTTTGGGACATGTTTTCACCGAGTTGGCGCAGGCGGAGAATGTGTGAAAATTCTCCTGAAATCCCGTAAGTCTCCACCTCAACTCCACGATTTCGTCGTCGTCGTCGGCCGCTGCATGCAGAGGCTTGGGCAGACAAAAGGAGAAGCAGGCCCGAATATGCTCGTGTAGGTACTCGTGTACCGTAGCCGCCGAGTCTGTTGGCATGTCGGCGTGTTGGCATGTTGGCTGACATCTGGGCGGCGGTGGTGGTGCGCGGGTGACATCTGCAATCAATCCCGCATCGAGGCGCATACTGGTGCGACAACCTGAAGCTGAATCTCCACGGAGAAGGAAGCAAGATGCCCACATCTCTCGGACTAGAGAAATCACAGCAATGAAAGCAGCGCAATGCGTTCAAAGGGCAGCGTCTATTCGCTGTGCCTCTCTAGTCTCTACACAGAACGGGTACCAAAGGCAGCACGACTCGCCACAAGTCGATGTTAGTGACGGAGAAAATACCTTATCTGAGACAGATCCTTGCCCCCACAACTCTACCTGATTTTAAATTTAATATACGCCGGGAGCATGGGCCCCACCCGTCCATTCCCGTTCGGTGCCCTGGCCCCCGACCCTCGACCGTTCCAACCCGGACCATCGCCCGGAACCTCCTCCGAACAGGGACGGCCACCAACGCAAACGGCCACAACCAAAAGACCCAACTTCCCGATTCTGCTAGACTGGAGCCCCAGGGCCAGTTAGACGACGGCGTAGCACTCGATATTGGTAACCGACAGCTATTTCTGTACGGACACTCTGGTGTTGGACCCCGCGGTAAGTGGGAGCGAGTCGCCTTGAGAACCCCGGTGAAGTCGAGTTGGTTTTCGGCCCAAGTACGCAATAATGCAATATGGCTTTGTTCCCCTTCTCGGTCTTCCAGTCCGCACAATATTTGCACTATTGGCTCGCTGCTAATAACGCCCTGTCGTCTAGAACAGCCCAGGGGCCGGGGAGGCTTCAGGTAGCGAATTCGCCTTCATCCGATGTGACTCGTGAGGCTCCAGTCGCCGTCATGAATCCATGATACCTCCACCCGTGGTGCTGGGCCTTTCCCCGAGCCGCCCCCTATTGCCGCTTGACAGCGAGCAGAAAAAAAAAACCTTTTTCGTCAAAAGAGACCCTTGCTCAGCCCATCTCGAACCCATGCGGCCGTTCTTTGGGATGGGTAGGAAACCCCATGTCTCTGTGCCATCCCATCACTCATCCCCTGACTTCATTTCGCACCCACTTCCATGATCCCCCCCTGGTCCGTTTCCAAACGTCAACTCGCTCTTACTGGCTTAGCCTGCCTGATCAATATCGACAAACACCTCCTGGCCTCGTTTCCCCTAAACAAACGAACCACCACTCCCTCGTACCACATGCCCGTCCACTCCATCCCGAGCCAGCATCCTCATTCGTGCGATTCAGCCAGATCGGGGCCCGGGAACCGCTTCGTTCCCACCGTGCCATTCACAAGCACGTCCTTTCCCTTCACAACCTCCGCTTTCCATGGTGTCTGGGTGCATGCACAACCCATTCTTCTCACCGTGACGCCATGTCGTGTACCACCATCATCTCAATGTGATGTGCAAGTCTGTCTTGGCATCCCCTTCGAATCCCTTCCCCGCCAAGGATCACCATCATTTGCCCGCCCTGTCCAGGCCCAAGACGTACGCAAGTGCCAAGACAGCGTTGCATTTGCGCAGATGGCCCCAAAGAGCCTCCTCTCGGTATGATTCCGCTTGGCACCACCATGATCCCGGGCCAAGACCCAAGGAGAGCACGCGTACGCAAGCAAGGCGCTGGCCAAGCAGACGCCCTCCCTTCGTTGCAGACAGAGAGAGAGAGCGGGTGTGTGTACCCAAGCTTCTACAGAAGAGGTCTTGGCTCTTGGCACGAGAAGCTTAGCCAAGAGCTCCCTTGCGTGTTGATGGCGACGGATACTTAAGAGCCTCGTCCCATCCGACTTCATAGCTGTCTTTCTCTTGCTCTCCATCCCGCTTCACTTCTTCAGTCTTTCAGCTCTCGCGCTCTTTGCATTCATTCCCTACCTCAAACAACTCTCACTGCATACCTTCGTTCGACGTAGACCGTCAACACATTCTTTTTTCTTACGAAAACCACCAACCACAAATCAGCCAAACCACCAAGCTCGAAACAGTCAAGATGAAGTTCTCCGGCATCGCCTCTTCCCTGGCCCTCCTGGCTTCCGTTGCCAGCGCCACCCCCACCCCTACCGTCCGTGACGGCGCCGCCGTCGACCCCCGCACCGTCGGCAAGCGTGCTGCCATCACCGACGCTTGCGATGTTGGCTACGGTGCCGGCACCACCGGTGGCTCCGGCGGTACCACCACCACCGTCTCCACCCTGGCCCAGTTCACCGCTGCCGCCACCTCTGACGAGAAGGCCGTCATCGTCGTTAAGGGCGCCATCACCGGTGCCACCAAGGTCAAGGTCGGCTCCAACAAGTCCATCATTGGTGCCGCCGGCTCCTCCCTGACCGGTGTCGGTCTGTACATCAACAAGCAGGAGAACGTCATCATCCGCAACATGAAGCTCTCCAAGGTCCTCGCCGACAACGGTGACGCCATCGGCATCCAGGCCTCCTCCAAGGTCTGGGTTGACCACTGCGACCTGTCCTCCGACAAGGACAACGGCAAGGACTACTACGATGGTCTGCTCGACATCACCCACGCCTCCATGGCCGTGACTGTCTCCAACACTTACATCCACGACCACTACAAGGGCTCCCTCGTCGGCCACTCCGACTCCAACTCTGCTGAGGACACCGGCAAGCTCTACGTCACCTACGCCAACAACCACTGGTCCAACGTCGGCTCCCGCAACCCCTCCGTCCGCTTCGGTAACGTCCACATCTTCAACAACTACGCCGAGAAGCTCGAGACCTCTGGTGTCAACACCCGCATGGGCGCCCAGCTCCTCATCGAGTCCTCCGTCTTCTCCGACACCAAGAAGGCCATCACCTTCCTCGACTCCAAGAGCACCGGCTACGCTGTTGTCAACGACGTCGACCTCGGTGGCTCCACCAACGACGCCCCCAAGGGTACCTTCACCAAGCCCGACTACAGCTACACCCTCCTCGGCTCCTCCAAGGTCAAGGCTGCCGTCGTCGGCACCGCTGGCCAGACCCTCACCTTCTAAGTGGTTTAGTGAGAGAAGAAACCCTGCAGTGGGTAATGAGAAGAGCGCTTTTGCTGCCTTCCGTCGTGGCGGCCTTTTTTCTTCCGGCCGCCCGCGGTTGCAGAGTACTGAGAAGTACACAATTCATGTAAATACTTTCAAAGGCATCAGGAGCTCGTAAGCTCCTGGTTCTGTGAATATAGTTGCCGGTTTCAACGCACAATCATCTGTCCCAATCTCAAGTGAAAGTGAAAGTAAATGTCTAGTCTATTGCATGCCACGGAAAACCAACTAAGCGGCTGCCCGTGAGCTAATTCAGGGGAGTAAGCCGCCTGCGAATCTCGCGACCGAGTCGAATCCGCTCAGCCATTGCGCCTCCCCTACCCTCAAGAACCGCCTTGTTTTCCGTCGCTCTCCTGGCGAGAAAGGGCAGACACTCGCGCAGGTCGCCATAGCTCATGGACTAATCATGGTGTTAGCGAGTGTCGTGTGGAAAGATAAAGACTCACTTTGACAACCAGCGCGAAGCCTCCCGGTGCCTCGATAGATCCGGTGATCTTGTTTGTGAGGTCGTCCTTCATTCCTAAAAGCAAGCGAGTCAGCACCTTCAACATCTCTCGAGATTCTGATCCTCACCGTATAACTGAGCAAAAGCAATACTTCCCGCCGCCTCTTTCGAAAGCAGGAGCTTTCCATTCTCTTCCTGCCGCTTGGCCAGCCCGTACTTCTCCAGCAATCGGATCCCGAGATCGACGCTGATGGAGTTGTGCGTGGCAAAGACCGCCCCTAATCTGGACGCCCCGGTCTCGCGCACTTGCTCCGCAATAGTCGAGAGCGCCCTCTCCATGCCGTAGTCGTAGCTCGCGTCCGTCTCTTCCTTGGTCGACCATACCGGGCCTGGCCCTTCATGGCCCTCTCTCTCCCATCTCTCTGCCTCGGTCACCATGTACGCCCCCCTAACCTGCTTAAAGAGCAGCTTGTAGCCCTTTTCATCCGCACGCTGGATCTGTTGGTCGAGTAGTTGCGGGTAGCGTCGCAGGTAGGCTTGGAACGAGGCGATGCAGGTCGCTGGACCGCCATCCAAGGCATTGTATTTCTGCATCAGCTCGTCCGTGAGAGCATCAATGACCGGCTGGTACCAGGTCTGTTCCGCGTCAATGACGATGCGCACGTCGTTATCTCGTGCCTTGCCCGCGATGGTCTCCATAGCGGCCCGGAGCCTGAGGAGCTGCTCCCGGTCAGTCTGGGTGACGCCTTTTAGCGCGGCGTCCCAGTCGCCGTCGTGGGGCAGACCTGGATACGGTACATGCTCATCCAAACCTCTTGCGCCTCTTGCGGCCAGAATTGCCTCGGACCCATTGTACAGCGCAACGGGATGAGGCAAAAGGCCGGTGATCTTGATCCTGACCCAGCATCTGTTGTCGCCTCCGGTGGCAGCGGTATCTGGCCAAAACTCCCTGGCGAGTGTCCCCTGCGCCTCGATGGAGGAGAGCACGTGCTGAGTTTGGGCGAGGATCAGGTCGGGATCCTTGCTGGAGCCGTCCAGCTCAGCTTCGATGTTGTAGCCAAGCAGAGTGCCGATATTCTCTTGGCGAAGCGCTTTGATCTTTGGAATACACTCCACAGTCGTTTCTCCGCCAAGGAACTGGTTGAAGAATGTGCCCATGACGAATTTGTGCGTAATGGCGGAGATGATGGGGACCTTGGACATGAAGTTGTAGAGAGACTCGCTTGCGTTGACCCAGGCCGGCCAGGAGCAAAACGCAAATGCACTAATTCACACGGTCAACTCAATTTTCGATCCCGCAAAGGAACAGCCCTCCCCTGGAGCGGGCAACTTACATCCATCCTGAAAAGAGCTTACTTAAAGGCACCGAAGATAGAGCTCTCAGGTCTCGAGGATCATCCGTTGACGTTGAATCAGCCCGCCCCGCCAACATCAGCCCAATGATTCCCACGCCAGCGCCTCCCGCGATGACTCTGATGGTGTTCTTTTGTTTTACTGACGATCTTGTTTGCATCCACCATGTAGGCGGCCGCGTAGATGCTGATGCATTGCTGCTACCGTGTCTAGTGGTCCCCAAGGAGCGCCGAAGTGGAGGAGCGGAAGCACGCCTCGCAGTAGAAAGCATAGTGTATGACAGAATTCGTTTGAAAATGGTCGTATTTCCAACACTTTCAGGTCTTCAAATATTCGCTTTGTGATCTGAGGCAAGGCGAGTGGTCCTTTTTTCAGTCGAGGTCTCGGGCCGGCAGACTACTTTGCAGACTCATGTTGGCATTTGTAACTTCACAACGTGATCACGTCTGCTTCTAGCCGACGGCATCACCTGGCCTTTACTAGTTGCGGCAAGCAAGATTACGAGGTCGCTTTGCCAGAACTCTGGGCAGCTCGGGCCGAGAGAGGGTGCCGATGTTGGAGACACGGAGTGAGTGCCCCACTACGGCCCGAGAATCGTCTTAATGGACATCCGCATCACGGACTAACCATAGACGAGCTACATATTCCGAGATGAAGGTGAGCTTCCTTAAGTCTGATTAAAATACAGATGATAATTTCGATCTACGATGTATCTATACAACATTCCAGCGTCAATTGGGAATTATGCTTGCCATGTAATTTTGCGGGGGTTCCTTGTTTTTCGTCGGAAATCTTGTATGCAAATGATCAGTCTCCTGCAATGTATATGTCATTTTTGCCGCGAAACTGTTCTGCCAGCGCCTCTGGCCTAAACCTCCCACTTGGCAATGTACCAACTGATGTCTCTCACTGAAACAGGAGCCTGATCTCTGACCAATCTACGAACATCCTTGTCTGTAGCTTGGCACGCCTTTTGAGTAGCCTGGAGGAGGCCTCCAGGCCCAGAGCTGTACACCCAAGCTGTCCCGGTAGACACTGCCCCCTTCTCACGTCCGTCCGTCACCATGCCCAGGCCAAGGCCAAGACTCTGGCGGATGAACGCCAGCGGATCCAGCCGTCCCATCTCCGCGCTGACATGCGCCGAGACCGTTATGTTCGTCCGAGACTCCGCCGTCTTCACGAGGTCAAACCATTCTTGAACATTGACAGACTCGCGCTCGCGGACGGTCCACACGAGACTGAACTTGGTATCTCCCGCCATGCTCCTCGTCTTCAGCCACCAGAGGGCAAGACTATGAGCCCCAGTGATCCACGATGCAGATGACGTGAGACGCCGATTCGAACCCCGTGTCCGTAGGCTGATACGGCCCCTCGATCCGAACACCGAGCTGCCGCTGGAGCCCGGCACTGCCTACCAAAGAGCCCACCGCCCAGGTCCACTCCTTTTCCAATGCCTTCTGCGACTTCTTACCCTGCGACCGTCGGAACAAGAACACCGGCCCGGACTGTGAGGTGCTCGACACCGCGGCCGTGAATGCGTGGCTCTGGAGCCTGCTGACGGACGGTATGCTGAGATAGTACAGAGCCAGCGGCCACCCCTCCGCCGGCGCGGAGCTCTCCGCTTCCGACGCCGAGTCGAGCTCGAACTTGGCCCTCGCCCCGAGCGAGACGCGGTACCACCCGCTGCCGGCGTTTTCCAAGACGGCAGCTTGCGTGCGCAGCGAGCCGCCCTCTCCGCGGAAGAGCCGCCAGGCCCAGTCGGCCACCCAGAGGGAGAGCCCTGGGAGCAGGAGGTAAAAGTCTGAGCTGGCGTGGATGCTCGCGCCGACGAACGTGACGACGCTGCAGACGATGTGGGCGTTGTAGAAGGTGTTATAGTGTAGCCGCCGGAATCTGGGCAGCGCGGTGACGACGATCATGAGCATGCAGACGAAGGTGCCCACGCCCGTGTATGTCACTGTCCCGTACCATGCGCTCCGTTTGTGACTCTCGAGCTCGGTCATTGTCGGGTTGCCGTTGCTGAACAGTTGCAGCTTTGCTTCATCTTCGTCTTTGCTAGGGTTCAAGGCGAAGATCTGATCATTTGTTAGGAGATATGACGACAGGATGTAGTAGGAGGAGTGGGACTTACACCGTAGCCTACACCGTGGGCGAGGACTGCAAGGGTGCACATGTACGTGGCGAGCTTGTGCGCATACAGCAGCGTGCTCTGATGAACTCCAAAGGCATGGCCGAGGAGACTGTTTCTCGAGACCGGGACGATGGACAGCCCAAGAAGTATGTCGGCGTAATGACCAGTGACTCCCGTGACGGTGAGGGCGATCTTGGCCGACATCCAGTTGAGCGGATCCGTACGCTCTCCCCAGTATCGCCAGTGCGCGGGCAGCCACATTGCGGTGGTCGCCATTGTAGCGCAGGCAATCCAAACGACAACGGTGAGTCCACCGAGAGTAACTCTTTTGTGGATGAGCGGCAGAGAAGAGATCAGAGTGAGGTTGCCACTTCTCTCCACGGCTCGAAATGACGAGCCCAGTAGAAGAAGCAAGATGACGGCGCCGAGCATGCCGTAGAATATCGCAACATGGATCCTCGATTCGAAAGAGAAGAAGTCTTCCGGGCAAAGCGTCGCATAACATGGTGCAAATGTGAGACCGGTCGCGGCGCCTCCAAAGATGATGAGCAGAACGAGCAAGAGAACCACTCTGTCCGGTCTCTTCGTCATCCTGTTCGCTGTCTTGTAAAGGCTTTTGGGTGGTTGTGTGATTTGGGGGGGTGTGTGAAAAGGATGAAATGATATGTTTATGTGAGTTGATTCAACAAAGATTTGCTGTGAAACCACGAAGTAGTGCCGATGTTATTATACTACCAAAGCTAATAGAGCTTGAACGTGCAAGTTCTGTCTTGACGATGCCAAGGTAAGCTGCGCCAGCATCCCAAGCTACCGGACGATATCTAGAGTGCTATTTCCAGGCCACACATGCACGCGAGTCCACAACGATGCTGGTGATCTTCCAAGACGATCTGCCAAGCCGCAGACGAGTCAGATGTCCCGCGCGGGACGGTGGACGGGATGCATAGTTACTTTGCGTTTTCAGCAACTCGTAGCTGAGTCCGTTCCGAATGCCCAGCCTTGGGGCTCAAGGCAGGGACACCAGAAGCCCTATCGGAGTTTTGGGAATCTGGCTCTCAATTATCAATTCTTCTTGCTCCGGAATGAGAGTCTCACAGTAGGGAAGAGCCTGCAGGCATGTCGTGTGTTGGATTGATACAGCCTCATTGGTGTCCACGCCTGCCTTGGAGCCCGTCTAAGAAATTCTTGGCAAGTCGTGCTTATTATGGTAATCTGGCAGCAGCCCATTTTTTTGATTGATGCAAATCTCGGGATCTATGGATCCTAAAGAACTTGGCTTTCTTTTCACAGGTCGTCGGAGCTTTTGCAGGGAATCGTGTCGGCGATTTCTCCTCTCCACAATCGCCGACGGCGAAACGGGTCAACGCCGGTCTCCGCAATTCACTTCTCAGTTGCCTACCTATTGCATGCCTTTTGAGGTAGTAGGATTCTCACTACTAGTTGCCGTCACCTCTAGCTGTTTTCACCTCTACTTCTCACTGTTGCTCTCATCTCTAGCTTTTACTTCTGGTCGTAATCCCTTCTGGTCGTAATCCCTTCTGGTCGTAATCCCTTCTGGTTGTGGTCTCTTCTGAGCGCTGTCACTGTTACTCTTGTCTCTGGCAGAGTCTTTGGTCATTCTTGGCTTATTCATACTGACTATACGTTTATTCGATAACTCAGGCCGAGGTTCTAGGTATAACGCGTTCATCCCCTCACATTGGCGGGCAGCCTGCCTCTGGCTTTTGCTCCTAGTTGCCCTTTCTGGTCACCCCAACCTCATTCCATGCGCTGCGAACAATCTTTCCAGCCTCATCACCGTAGAGCTCCTCTGCAATCTCCACAGTCACATCAGCGAACTGGATGAAGGTGCAACGAGCCGGGATGCGACCTGACTGCATGGTCTTCCACCAGATGGGGCCCGCCTTCTCGTACGAGAAGCCCCCGAATCCCTTAGCGGCTAGGTAAAAAGCCTTGTTGGGTATTCCGGAGTATATATGGACGCCGCCATTGTCTTCGAAAGTGGGGACGTAGTCCTTGAAGTTATTCGGTTGGGGGTCCTTGCCCTGCGGACGGTTAGTAGGCCCAATAGAGACGAAGACGGATGACAGAGACGGGGGACGAGGAACACTTACGAAACGAGGGTCGTCGTAGGCGGTGCCTGGCTCCTTCATGCTCCGAAGAGCAACCCCCTTGACGCCAGGCATGATGCAGCCTTCGCCGATCAGCCAGTCGGCATCCTCGGCGGTCTCTTTCTCGACGATCTGCTTCACCATGATGCCGAATACGTCGGAGACGTGCTCATTTAGAGCGCCGCTCATGCCCTGATAGTCCAGGGGGCTGGTGTGTTCGGTCACGGCGTGGGTCAATTCGTGCCCGATGACTACTATCGTTAGCTTCTGTCGTCCTTCGTCGTCCTTCGTCGCGTCATCACGTGTCGTCCCGTGTCATCCTGCGTCGTCCTGTGTCGTCCTGCGTCGTCCTGTGTCGTCCTGCGTCGTCCTGTGTTGTCCTGCGTCGTCGTTGTCCAACGACCTCGACAGAAGGTGGCAGGGGAAGGGGGAGGGGGGAAGAAGGAGACTTACCATCGATGGTGCCGGTGAAATTGTTCAGAAACTCACCGCCGTCGCCAAAAACCATCTGCAGGCGCTCGGGGTCCCAGAAGGCGTTCTCGTACTTCTTGCCAAAGTGAACGGAGCTGATGACGTTCATGTTCTTGTTGTCGATGGAAACCCAGTCGAATTTCTCCTTGTACATCTCGAGGACTTCGCCCACGTTGTCGTAGGCGTCGTTGACGGCCTTATCCTTCGTCTCTTTTTGTCCCTCGACACGGACGACGCTGCCGGGAAGTTCTTGCTCGTTATCAGTGTTCTTGGCGTCGTAGATGGCTCTGTAGAACTTCTCCGTCTTTGGAGTCTTCGGGTCCTCTTGTCCGGGGACGGCGGCGGCAAGCGCGGAGACGGACGACGACGACGACGCGGGGTCCTGGGAGAGGCCCTTTTGGTCGGCCTGTTGCTGCTGGGTCTGGTACTGACGCTGGACACCTTGGATGTGCTCGAGATCTCGGCGGGCGTGGGCGCGAGTCTCTTCGTCGACGTCCTCATTGTCGGCGATGTGCTTCAGAAGAAAGTCTGGGACGATGCTTTGGGGAACCATGGGAACATGGGCGTGGCGAGCACCGCGGGGAGTACAGAGAAGCGCCATACGCTCAGCACGGCGGGCGGTCCACTGGTCGCGGAGCTCGAGAGCACGGCGAGCAGCGTCTCTGACATGGTCCTCGTTGCACTGGGCGTCGGCTATACCACGGAGGAGGTAAGGGGGGACGACGTAGCAGACGTGGGACATTGTGACGTCGGGTGGTGGTTATTCAGGTGTGATAGCCGTGAATGAGTAGGCAGAAGACGGGGCAGACAACCGAAGAGACGATGGTGGAGGTGAGGGATGATGATGCTGGACGACGAGGACGACAGAGGACGACGGCCCACGTCTTTATACCTAGGTACCTAAGGTGAGGTAGGTAAGGTAGGTAGACGAAAGGGGCTGGTTGTCACCTGCAGAATGTGTCTGTCACTCTCACTGCCTTCCTCGCCATCGCCATCCATCGCGAAGGTGCCTTTCAAGGCGGCGACGCAGGCCTTGGTTGGGAGGGAGCGATGTCACACACCCGGTCTGGGTGGCGTTCGGAGGTAAGTGTGGGCGGCGGCAGGCGCATGTTGTGCTCCTGTCTTGGGTCGATTGAGCAGGCGTGAATGGCTGTACGAGCAGCTGCTCTCTCGTCATGTCTTGGCTGCCTCTGGTTGTCTCTGTGTGGTGTGCTGGCTGTGCCTGCCTGTTCATGTCCACACCAGATAAGGTGAGCTGCGATAAGAGATAAGAGCTACATGGCGCAGGGGCAGGGGTACCTGGATATGGAAAAGAATCTGGCCGGGGAAAGCACACTCCCGTTAGCTTCGGTCCCAGGTCACGACCCTGGAGATGTCAGTGGATCGGGGAGGATGTCACCCACATGCCGTCGACAGACACTGGACAAATACCGATACCGATGTCGAGATGAAGCGAAAGCTCACTTGACTTAAGTTCTGACAGTTGCGTATCTTATCTCCTTGATTTGTGCATGTTTGTTCTCCGCTGTCTCTCGCGACCTCGCCTGCTGCTGCATCCGAGACATAAGCACCCAGCTTTCTCCTTCTCAGCAATGATTGGCTGATGGTTCGTTACTCCCATCCAAGCATCTGCTGGATCTCAGGGAGCACTTGGTATGACGTCGGGAAGTAGTCGCACACGTGGAACACGTCAAGTCCAACGGTCAGTGTCTTCATGAAGGTCGCGGCCTGCCTGGCGCCACACATGACTCTGCCTCGCAAGCCTCGCGGATAGAGACGCGTGCACAACATGGCGCCGCGTCAACTCTGCTCTTCCCGGTTTGCCAAGTTTGAGGCACATCCCCTGAACGCCTGAACAGAGCCATGCAGCCAGTGGCAGTCCACCTCTTGTCAGGAACAAGACCAGGATCATCAGTGCCAGCATCGGGCCCCACTGCCCTTCTGCGTCAGGTCTGGTTCGACACTGAGTTCAGGCCAACAGCTGTGTCACCCGACGCCGACGCCGCCGCCGCCGCCCCGCGCAGGGCAGGGGTGATACTGTGACGTGGACTGAAGTGCCGGCACAAGCCCCGGCCAGTCCCGCCTGCGCTGGGCCCCGGTTCCTTAGCCGTCCCGACCACTGCCCCGCTAACGACTTTGAGCCGAAACACAGTGAACACCAAGCTAAGGCTGGAACGACCCAGTCCTCAAGATCATCGTGATGTGATGGATAAGCGCAAAAACAACCTTCTCCGCGTTGACGTCTCAATAGACGAGGATCTGTGTCTCGTCGTATTGACTTGAGCTTAAGGTTGGGACGAGTCGATCTCAACTCCACTATCCGCTTACATACTCTGCCACCGGATAGGAGCGAGCACACAGGCAAACCAGTTGGTCTCTTCTCCATAAAGCAGTTGGATGCGTCTAACTGAGTGAAGATCCTCGGCCGCCCACAGAATTCAATATCAGTCTCCAAGTAGTGTTGTGTTGAGGAAATCGAGGCTGCGTTGATCGGCGGAAAGTCGCGGACGGCCACGAGGTTACCAGCGAGATATTCGACCATCATTCCCACTGCCTTCACATTCACTAATTCCCGGGAATCGCCTGGGACCAATTCCGTTGTTCGCAATGCTGTGCCTACGACAGTAGGCCCTGGAGGCTGCCTTTCTCGTCAAGCCACCTGCCTGCCTGCCTCATGTCCATCGTTGAGCCACTGCCAGGATTCTTGCAGGAGGCAAGAGAAGGTACGCTCCTGCTGCATACGATATGAAATTAAGGAAGGAGCAGCTGCTCGCTGTCTGGACCTGCCCTACCTATCATCCACATCAGTAAAGCCTGAGCCTGAGCCTGAGCCAAGATCACGAGGACGGAAGGAGCATCTTCTCGGCACCATCAACACCACATTGTGAAGCACATCTCCTCCCAGTCTTCCGCTACACTTTCTGCCCTCATTCACCTCACCATCGGCACAACGATGCCTCCTCCTCCGACTGCCTCACAGCCTTCGCAGGCCAGAGGCCCCCTTCCGTCAAGCCAACCCGCTCCCAAGCACCCCGTCCAACTCTCTCCAGAGCACCACACCATCATGCTCCGTCACAAGCTCTCACCACCAACAATCCACGCCCTCTCCCGCCTGCCCCGCGCGCCTTCCCCCGAGGAAATCCTCCGCTGCGCCTCATCCGCCACCGAGTTCCGCTCCGTCACTTTCCACCCCCAAGAGAAGGGCGCCTTTTCCCGCATCAACAACGACCCCTCGACCCGCTGGCCCGTCCGCGAGACCCTCGCTCAGCCCTGGCACAAGGTCTACCTCGTCGCCCAGTGCGAGGCCGCCGGCCGCGACTACGGCGACCGTCTGCCCCTCGCCGCCCGCCGGGACCTCCTCGCCACGAAACCCCGCATCGTCAAGACGCTCGGCCACGTCCTCCGCGCATGTGCCGACATCATGGGGGCCGCCACGCGGAAGGACGCCGTCGGACTGCGCCGCACCCTCGAGCTTTGGCGCGCCGTTGCTGCCGGCAGCTGGGAGGGCATGCCGACGGAGCTCCTTCAGGTTCCCGACATCGGCCCGAAAAAGGTCGAGGTCCTGGTTGAGCACGGCATCAGGACCGTCCGGCAGCTTGCGGGGCTCGAGTTCTTCCACATCGAGCGGTTGCTCTCGCGGAACCCGCCCTTTGGGCAGAAGATTGTCCGCACCCTGGGGCACTTTCCCCGGCTGGTGCTTCATCTCGATATCCCCCAAAGAGACCACAAGCAAGGCCTTATCGTGAGGGTGGTGTTGGGCTGTTCGAACGCTGAGGTGCCCACATGGAAGGGTTCAGTGCCTTTGGTGAACCTGGCCGCAGAGACTACCAACGGCAAGCTCGTGTTCTTTTGGAGGGGGCGAGCTGGAGGGTTGATGTCCGCCAAGGAGCTGGTTTTTCCTGTGCAAGAGGCTCTGCCGGGCCAGACCATCTTCGTGTGGGCGAGTTGTGAGGAGATGGCCGGGACAGTGGTGACGGCCGAGAAGACTATTGAGATTTGAAGGGTTTCCGTTATTTGCGCTCGTTTCTTCGAGGGTTCGCTGCTACATTGCGGTTTGGTGTTTCCTACTGCCAAAATCGGCATATTCTGTATGAGAGAATCAGTTCATGATACTGTGACAAGAGTTGTAGTCAGTGTATTCAGGTGTAAATATCGACAGAGACCGTGCTTAGTACTGAGCTGTACACCTGGCCAAGAAACACGGCTGTCATGACCAATACACACCACTCACGACCTAGAGAACACGATTGTATTTGTGAGCGGCTAGCGCTGTATACCCACACATCAATCCCAGCTCCAAAGAAACATCTTCTTTCGCAGATATAAACAAACTTCAAATAGGGCCGGCTCCAACTCCCTGTTTGGTGGAGCCGCGCCCCGTTCCATGTACAATGCACCTTGTGCCTGCCTTGCGGCTCAGCCGGGTATCGCTGTTGATGATACTGTGGTGTGTAGTGTGCGGTGGTGGTGGTAGTGGTGATGGCGGTTGTAGTGTGGTGTGTGGTGTGCGTGCGAGTGCAAGCTGGACTCTATTTCCAGGACCCAAGATGCCCATAATATTCCGGAGAAAATCGCAAAAGAAAAAGAGAAGCAGAACCAAACCACCCCCCCCTTTCCGATCCTTTTATTATCCAACCCATTTTTTGTTACTTTCCCCGCGTCTTCGCAATCCATCCCTCGACTCCAGCCGTTCCAACGCAACGTTCCATTCGTAAAAAACAAAGCTTTATATTCGTTCTAGTCACGGTGACACGTCGGAGACGCCCCCAGATTAATCGTCGCGGTTCTTGCCCCTGGCTGAAGGGACGCGGTGGTGGTGCAGCATGGGCGACGATGGCCTGGACGTCGAAAGACCCATGTTGCGCACCGACTCGAGCGGGTCGAGGTTCAGCTTTCCCTCGTCGGTGATCTGCGGCGTGTAGGCGGGATCGACCATGGGCTTTTCGTAGCTTGCGATGGTGATTGGTGGCGGGCGGCCCTTTCGGTCGGGAATACTGTAGAGATACGTCGCGGCCAGAACGAACGCAGTGCCGGCGAGGAACTAGCGCCGTCAGTATTACAGGGCAACGATGCAGGGAAACACGGGGGAGACTCACAGTGAAGTTGACCTCAAAGTTGAAGAACCAGACGCTGAACAGGAAGCTGATGACGATGCTGATGCTTGCGGCAAAGTTCTTGGCGATGTTGTCGGCGTAGTTGATGCAGAGGGACGCCAGAACGCCGCCGACGGCCTGGAACACAATCGCGGTCCAGACAACCCAATTGTAGCCCTCGAAGAAGCCGTGGCGGGCGATATCCTCGCCATCCTTGAAGATGACACCGGCAAGCGCGGGGAAGAGCGAGTAGAAGGACAGCTGGATGTTGCGCGTCCAGACAGTGGCGGGAGTGGGCGAGTCCTTGAGCATCTTCTCAAAGTACACGCCAGCGAGTCCTGATGCGACGGCAGCGACCAGGACGGCGGACAGACCGATCGAGTAGTTCATCAGCGGGGCGAGGTCCTGGTCCTCCTGGATCCCCTGGTACGAGGCGGAGCGCTTCGCGATGACGCTGCCGACGACGTTCTCGCCGACGCCAGCGAGACCGTCGGCGGCGCGCTTGGTCAATTCGCGAGCAACCTCGGCAGCGCCCTCTGCAGCCTGGCCGAGCTCGTGAACAGAGCGCGGGAAGAAGTGGTCGGTGGTATCGTGGAGGAGGATGCTGCCGCGAACTGCGTCGCCGGAGTGGGCCCCTGAGGGCTGGGGGAGGGAGACGATGGAGACGCCGAGGGTCAGGACGATGAGGGAAATCCAGCGCTTCATGCCGAGAGAACGGCGGAGCATGGTGACGGAGAAGATGGCGGTGGTGAGGATCTGCGGGCCGGGTGGGTTAGCTTTGCGAGAGTCATGACGTTTGCGGGGGGCAGAGGATCTCCCTCTCTCTCGGGCGAGGGCGTACCTTGAGCTGGTAGAGCACCTGGAAGTGGACGGCGTCGAGATTACCGACGGCGACATACTGAAGGGTGTTTTGCAGCGTGTACAGGGTGGCGGGGATTGCGAGCTTCCAGCCGTCGCCGGAGAAGACTTGGTTGTAGATCTGCTCGAAGATGACGGTGGCGGGGGTGGAGGGGGCCAGGGTGCGGGAGACCTCGGCGATGGAGCATGTCAGGCAGATGGACAGCTTGATGACCTCGTTGAGGAAGACGGCGGTGGATGTGAAGTATCGGTGGTCGCTCACGGGGGGCATGATGCGGGAGTAGTGCATGATCTGGCAGAGATGCGGTTAGCTTGGTGTCGTGCTCCTGTCCGGAGGGGGTTACATACCAAGATCAGCGCCGAGTTTTGGAAGGTCAGCTACAAGACGAAGCCATTGTCAGCGTCAGTCACCCGAAGGAGAGACAAAAAGCGCAATGCGAGGGAGGTGGGCGCGCATCGCATCGGATCGCATACCGTGATGAGGGAGAGCTGCTTCATGGTGATGCCAAAGAGCGTAGGGCCCCCCGCCGGCGGCGTCGTTGCGTCGAGGAGAGCCATGGCGGCTGTCGAGGGGGAATCTGGTGGTGACAAAACGAAGAAGTGCCAATTGGCGTCGGTCGAGTCGAAATGGGAGAAAATTAGGCTACTGGCGATTTATCTCGAGGAGAAAAAGTGTGCGTCGCGCGGAGCGTTCCCCCAAATTCCAGGGGTCGAGGTTTCGTCGGGTCGGGAGTTTTGTCTCGTGGGTTTGGTCGCGTTTAAGGGGACGTGGACGGGGGGTTAGAAAGGGTGGTGCGGGATGTGCTAGTGGCAGCGGCAGCGGCAGGTAGCGATAGCAGTAAGGTACTGTGTGCAGCAAATGCCCGTAAGGTGAGGTAAGGTATCCGCCGTAGGAGGGCGGAGAGGCAAGCGATAGCCCAGGTACCCTACTATTAAGAAAGGTGTGGTGTGGTGGGCGGATGGAAGCTCAGGTAGCTGTGAGAGCTCCGATGTTGTGTGCTGTGTCCGTCTCTCCCTCGACAGGTGGTGTTTAGACCCTCCTTTGGACCCTCCTGTCTTTTTTTCTTCCCTTCCTTGGCTTGGTCCCTTGGTCTCGTCCGTCCTCGATCGTGTTGGAGCTGCGTTTATCGGGGCGCAAATCAATCTGGAGGGGTCCTGATTGTCCAAGGGTATTAAGCAATGATGTTCAGACTGAGTAATAGAATTATCGGCAATCCAATGGCAGTAAGAAGGTACCCAGGCAAGGTAAGGTAGCAATATCGTCGGGGCGAGCGTGGCAATACAACATGTGCAATGCAATGCTTGTTACAGAGGTAGGTGATGGGTCGGGAGGGAAGATTTGAGAGGGAAGAAAAAGATGTAGGAGACGACGGGAGAGAAAGGAAGGGAAAGGGTTGCATTGAAGCCTTCGAAGAGGGTTCGAAAGTGTGTCGCGTTTCTCATGCGGCATGCCCCCCCGGGGATATGGGACGTTTCCAGCCCCAGTCCACCACTTCGACGTCCAGTCCAGTCCAGTCTGTGTTTCTTTTTCTCTTTTGGTGGTATTGGTGCTGGTAGTGGTGACGCAGGTCCCCTTTTTACCTGACTGGATTCCTCTGGATTGACTGGCCAGACCTTTCTGACGTAATGAGAGATGTACCCACGTACCTTTTTTGATGGTGTCCCTTTTACGTGCGCCTTTCTAAGTAGTAAGTAGCTTGGACGACAAGAACAATTGCAACTAATGATACTTTTCGAAAAGCTGCTGCGTTGTTCAAAGCCCACTGGTTGCTGGGTGCCTACTGTTCTCAGACGAAGCCTGCTCTGTTCCACCTTACCTAGCACCTCAAGCAAGGCAGCTATCGATGCCGTTCGCCGTTGTTGTTATTGTCCGGTATCCCGACGTCCGTCCGCCGTCTCCCACGAGATTCAGATGTCTGAGAGTTCTCTCAAAAGACAAGTCGGAGGATACCTTATCGGCAGAACCTTGGGCACCCCCGGAACAATAAGAGACGAGTACTCGATGCTCTCCCAGGACGTTGCAGCGCCCTCAGGTATCCGTGACTTGGGTGAAACTGGCTGCCACCTCGGTTAGCATTGACTGAGCTTCAGCTTCCTCGGCCCCCTATTCGCCCATCACTCTCGCCTCGCTTCACCTCATCTTCACCCTCCACACCTTCACCTCTCACTTCCACCCTTCAGAATCGGAAACACGCACCTTGGAGCCCGTCCCGATGGAGGCATTCACCCTGCGCAGCTGCGGAAAGTCGATGCGAGGAGAAACACTCCCACCACCCACTGCAAAACGCTGTCTGTCCACCGTCTGTCTTTCCGGACCCTTAATCCCAGCCGCGTAGCCAACACTCAACGCTTTCTTTCTTTCACTAGCACACCGCCAGCGCAGTCACTCGGGTTGTGCGTTTCTTGTTTCCTTGGAAATGCTGGCACCCTCGATGATTGCTGCAGAGCCGCCGCCGACAAATAACGTTCAACCCAACGATTTCAGTCCGATCCCAAGCCCGCAGAGACCGCCCGAGCGTGCCGCGGTGCCGTCCTGCCGTCCAAGCCCGGCCTGCGCTGCCCAGCGCTGCTCGTCTTTGTCGGGCGCTTTGCTGTTCTTCCCACCCTCGCGCAGCTCCGTCCTGCGTGCCGCGATGCCTAGACCGCGGCGGCACGGGAGCGGGAACGATGCTGCTGCTGCCGCAATGGATTCTGGAATATCCCCTTCTCGCCCGGGTGCTGCAGATCAGCCCAGGGGACCCGTCCCAAGGTGGGAATCCGGTGGGTTAGGGACGGCCAGGAACCACTCCAACGAGGCGTGGAAGCTGACGCCGAGCTGCGATGAGCAACCAAGCAACGCAAGCAAGGAAGCGAGCAAACGCAAGCCCGCGGAAGCACGCAACCCAGAACGGGGTCCGGATCACCGCACAAGCCAGAACCTGATTGATCGAGAGAGTGGCCCGCGGGATGATGGCAGCAAGGCACCGCAACCACCCGCCGCCGCCGCCCGACGATCACTGATCAGAGATGCGTCGTCGACAGGGATCACCACTGTCTTCCCAAGGGCCCCCGTTTTTTATGACTTTGCCTGGTTCCTGTCTTTCTCTTTCCCCCTTCCCCCTACCTAGCTGTGCCGCCAGTGAAGATCCGGGGAAGCTGCTGGCTGCCTGCTGTCTTGGCTCTGGAGCACGGAATCGAAGGCGAAAAAGAGACACGGACAGAACAACGATGTCCCCAACAGGACTCGATCAATCCCGAAGTCTGCGAGACTTGGCGACCTTTATCTACTGCTCGGCCTTTTTTTCGTTTCTCTTTCATTGTCGTTGTCACCCACTGACCACCACCACTACGAGCTCTCCGCCCCCATCATCAGAAGCTCAGGAAGCAAGCACCAAGCAAGCAAGCTTCAGGCGTGTCGGGGGCTGTTTGCTTGGAGGGCGGGGAAGCTCCCCATAGCCTCCGCGCCTCCATGCACAGTGAACTGTCCAGACTGGACCTGGGCCCAGCATGGCGTCACCTGGCCCCTTGGCCGAATCATCACCTCGTCCTTTTCAGCCAGGGAAGTCCATTCGTACGAGTATCCGTACCCGAAAGCCCGTACCACAAGACGCCATCACTACGCGAGAGACACTGTCTTGGAGGAACCTGACCTAACATCGCCATCCAAATTTCTCCTCCATTCCTCCAGCTCCAACTGCATTTCCCATCGGAGCTTTCTTCCCGCCGCCAGTGCAGCCACGTACCAGCCCGTCCAACACCCCATGACCCGCCCAACCTGCCTGACCGCCCCCCTGTGTGCCACCCAGACCAGTGGTTAAGGTGGCCCGGGGAGGCCAAGAGGGTGCAGAGGTTGGGTTGAGGCGCATCACGCGGGGCGGTCATCTCAGCCAACCTAACCTCCATCAGAACCGGTTGCAACTCACTTCTGCTCTGCTGTACCACCCGTATGCGGTCTGAATTGGATTTCATGCATCTGACACCTGCCAGTAAGTCGGGACGGCGCAACGTCGAGGCTTGCTTTGCATCACCTCGCCCAACGGACGGCGCGCTGCTACCTCCTGGTGCTAGCGCGCAAACAACCCAATTTCAACGCCTCCTCCCCGTGGAATTTTGGGTGAATCGCATCTCAGTGATTGGGGTCCCGTCCCGAGATCGGTTTAAACGCACATGTCTCAGGCCCCAAATGTCCATGGCATTGATGGGCAGGAGATTGTCTGTTCCTGCCCCTGACTCTGTCTTTCTTTTCTTCTGATGTTCGGCCCGGGCAAGAGATGGCACATTTCGCCTTTTGGGGTTCACGTCTGATGGAGTTGCGATGAAGGATCGATTGCCCTGCTGGGTTGACGACGTCACGACTGGACATGGTCCACTTGATATTGCATTATTTCGTCTTCGGGACAAAATACCTCGACTGGCACGGTGCGAGGCTCGGTTTGCCTGGTGCCGCTGTCAACCCCAGGCAGACTCACAAACTAGTAGTTGCTAGCTTGGTTTGACATGCTGATCTTCAACCCAAGAGACACGCCGGCGAATGGAGCCGTCGCAAGCGTGATGTGAGAGACAGCCCGGTCGATTCGGCATGGTCGCTTCATCAGGCACTGGGATTGACCGCCGTATCGTCAGGTCGGTGAGTAAATGAGATCCATCTGTGACTGTCTCTACTGGCTGTACCTACGATGTCTAGCCCACGATTCTAGGTTCTGCTCCAAATGTATGCTGTGATTCGTGCCGCTGTGTGAGAAACAGCCGTTGGCGGCACGATGTGTGTTTTCATGTAGTTGATAGTATTTACTCTCAATGACTTTTTCTCACTCTGATACTCTTGGAAGTCTCATACTACGATATACTATCACACTCTTATATGTCCATGCTCCTATAACTCTCATCCTCTCCTATTCTCTCTCATTCTCAAAGTTACTCTCACGCTCTAACATACTCTCATACTATTATACACTCTCATACTCTTGCACACTCTCATATCTCTTTTATATACTTTCATACATTTTGAAGGTGTTCCACTCCCTCATCTGAACCGGATCAAGGAGCCGGAGACGTTGAAAAAAGCCTTTACGTGACCCCCTCACGGCATCTTCATCGAGGACTCGCACCCTTACAATCATGTGTCTCCCTCCCCGCTGCCGTGCCATCTTGTCCCAAAGCTCACGAACATCATCGCTCAGCTCTGTTCCCATCGTCGTCTCCAGCACCAGCTCTGCCTCCAGCTCAAACACTCTGAACCGGAACACGGCCCCGGCATTCGCGGTCACATCCCACAACTCCATGACCTGAAGCCGAGGTATAAGGGCGGCGGCATCCCCAGCTTTACGGAACAGCCCCTCCCTCGTGTCCGTCCTCAGAACCTGTGGAGTTTTCAGGGCAACTTTTTTGAGGTTGGACCAGGCCAGTCGCGGCTGTGCCTCGGCCAGAAGCACCAGATTTTGAAAGAACTCCGTTGCGTCAATAATGCCGGCTGCGTTGAAGGAAGCCAAGTTACGGCATGCGTACGCCGCGGTCAAGGCCATACGGCGATGCCCTGTCATCGGCTCCGCCGCAACCACATCCATAAGTTGCGAGGTACTGAATCGCGGCGACGTTCTCTCTTCCTCTCCCCTCCAGAGAGATGCATGCCAGCCTGTAGGCCTTACTTGTGAAGCATTTTCATGCTCATGCTCCATGTCTGTCGGGTCTTGCCAACACTCCCAAAGGGTTAGGTCTTCGACCGTAGTCGGCAAATTTGCGAGCAGCGCCAGGTTAGCTAGCTCACGAGGCCGCTGGCTCTCTGCAACTGTTCCGCTCCACGGCTCCCAAGTGACCGCTTTCAAGCCTGGAAGACATTCAAACACACGCCGAATTGCCCCTTCGCTAAGGGTTCGGCGTGACGCTCGGTTGACGATGAATTGGGTGATAGCGGGCACTCGAAGCCCGTCGATGTCCAACTTGAAGCCGCCGTGGACGTCTCTTCTGTGATAGACGGTCGTTTGAAGGTCGAGTGGGCTCCCAAGCATCCTCTGTCTGGCACCCCGTATGGTCATCGGGTCCGGCGGGCCCTTTTGAGACCCGTGACCTCTTTCATAATCTTGCCACTCCTGGGGAGTGTGGAAGGGTGGCACAAAATAGTGCTGTGTATCGCTCGGCGACGCTGTGCTGATCTCGAGTGCGAGTCCTTCGTCTTCTCTCGGTTGCCAGTCTGTTAAGACATGCAGGAGCGCAAGGAGTCGTACGCTGAAGGCCTCGTCATTCGCTTCGGCTTCCCGCCGATTCTCGGGTTTGTCGCAACGTGTGCAGTCATACCACCTCAGCGGGACGTGTAGCCTGACCTTCTTGACCTTGTCTCGTGGATGATGGTCGAGACGAGAGAACGCCAAGATATCGCTGGACGACTGGAGCGTAAGGCACGCAAAGGCGCGGCTCTCGAAAAAGTCGCGCCATTCCGCGCACACGCTGGGCCATGATGCTCGCTCGGCCTTCTGGACGTTGTGGTTAGCTAAGTGTCCCAGAACGATGATTCGGAGCTCGTAAGGAAGGGTATACCAGTGAAGCTTTTGGGGATGTATCTGCGCGCCGCGCCTTTGCGGGCGAAAGTTTCGTGGATGTACCGGCATTGTGCGGGCGGTGGTGTTGAGTCGTTGTGTAGCTGCGCCCCCGAGGTGGAATCTAGCAATCAGAGGAAGGAAACACACTTTTTCCAAATGTGAGGTATTTGATTTTTAATACTTGGTGTAAAAGTATGTCCGTGAAGAGGGCGAATGTGCCCAAAGCAGTGCCCAAGTCCCAAATTCCAGCAAGCACCTTTACGATTTCCATCCAGGTGTCAAAACCAGCGGCACAGAAAGCAGTAACGACTGATAACTAACGAACTCTATTCTGGTGACTCTCTTGACCGATCAATCTCACTTTCCTCGTCTCGGCACAATTTCCGCGGTTCGAGTGAAAGCTCTCGACACCGGTGTCGGCAAAGGCCTGCAACTCCGTATGACGTGTAGGTTGGAAGAGATAGTTCAAGGAACATCAAACTAACTTACTCGTAAGTCCCTGATATCATCCCAGTTGTCACACTGGCTCGCCATATCGCCGTCGATTCCCAGACCTAGAACGAAAAGTATTTGGTGCCAGTAATTGGCGCACGATCAAGTTTGAAATATCCCGGCTGCAGCTTTTGAAAGACACCATTGGGATCGTACTTCGTAGAGATACTCTTCAACCTGTCTTTGTTGTCCTTCCCGTAACTGCTGACCACGTCCTGATACTGGCTGGCGTAGTTCATGTACACAAAGTCATTGTACAACCCTCGCTTCTTTGCCTCGTTGGAGATTTTCTCGAGGAGGTTGGACGCAAAACGGTAGACGGCCTCGCTGTCTTTTTCGTCGGCCCACATGACAGCCATCTGGATGATGTAGAGTGGCCCATCGTCAACGTTCAAACCCAACGCATTTCCGCCGTTGTTTCGCATTTTCTTCAGCTGCGGAATCGTGATACCTTGCATCGTGAGAGCGGGTACGATGCCAGAAATATTCGCGACGGCCATGACCTCCTTGAAGTAGAGATCTTTGGCCCAATTTTGAAGGCTCAAGTCCGCCTTTGTGCTGATGACATAGTAGACTTCGTGCAGGCCCGGGGGCGTATCGTTCATGCCCTGAGCGGCAAAGTCCGCTAGGATGTGATCCTGTGTAGCATCATCGAAGGCTGGAATCTTGTTGAACTCGTCGAAAATAGCAGCTTGACTGCCGTCGGGCTCGCTGTAGTACAGTGTCGGAACCGCCATTTTGGTTTCAAAGGCATACATCCAGACGTGCCACAAACCGGCTTTGTTGTCTTGTTCGGAATTGACGACAATGTTGTGGAACGCCTCAGCAACCTTGTCAAAGTTGTTCTCTGTGTACGTCCTTCTGCCTCCCCACATCTTGCCACCTTGGAGGGGGGTTGTCTTGAGGTTGAAGTTGACGACCAGCCCGAAGTTGTTGCCGCCACCACGGAGGGCCCAGAAGAGATCCGGATAAGTCGTCGCCGAGACTCGGATCACGGCGCCAGTCGCAACGACAAGCTGCCAGAAAGTCAACCCTGAAAATTATGAAATGCGCGTACTGCCACCTACATCGTAGCTTTCCACATTGTCACAAGCCCAGCCGTGCTCATTGGAAAAGTAGGAAATTCCACCTGGTGCCATGTAAGCCTGCGGTAGCCTTAGTGAGGCCGTCGTCTTGTCATACCTCCGGTCGTCAGTCCTCCGACGCCAATGTTGTACAACCGGCCTCCAATAACGGTCATGTCAGACTTGGCAAGCTCTCTGTAGACGTCGCCCCAAATATTCCCAGGCTCGATGGAAGCAATCTTCTTGTCGTCAGACAGCTTGATACTCGTCATGTTCATAAACGAAACGGTGATGCCGTCCTGAGCACTGGAGGCGCCAGCCATGGCAGCATGCCCACCGCTCTTGGCCGCGAAGGGGCACTGGGTCAAACGAGACAGGATCACAAACACAGAGACCTGCGCGGCCTGGGACGGTTTGAAGATGCACCGAGGCCTGACCGCAGCCTGGTTTGCCGACCAATATGACCCTACGAAACTGTTGTAGGCTGTCTCATTTCTGGTTTCGACAGCTCCGTCTCCGTAGAGAAATTTGAGCGTGTCGCACTGAATTTGTGAAGTGTCAACTTATGATTGCTCATGGATTTGACGCTACGACTCACAGCAACGGAGCATTCGGGCTGTGATGGCTTTCCGAGGTTTGATAAGCCAGGGACATCCGAGACCGCGACCCCGTGCTCCAATAAGGCATTGGACAAGTTGAAATCGGCAGGCTCAATGATGTCGCTATCGACATCGGTGGTCTGCGCAAATGCAGGGAGCGAGTTGCCAAGCATACACGCCGCGGCCAGCAACAGTCTGAGGGGAGGCATGGCTGAGGACGAAAGCGCGAGATCCTCGGAAAAGGACGACAAAAATTGAAGCAGAAGGATTCTGCCACGAGTAATTATTTCAAAGAGGGGCAGGGTCGCCTTTTGTACCTTGTGTTCCACGTCTGGTGTCGTACTTTGACGTTGGTGTTGTGCTCGCTTCGACATGCATGACGCCCCTGTATGCATTCCTAAGGTACAACTGCAGCTGCTGAAAACACACGCCACATCGAATTTAAGCATGATTCCATGTTTCCGCTACCAATGATGGTATGTCGTATCTCGTCCACCCTGCTGCAATTAGTCTGTCTCTGTGGGCAGGCCGTCGAGGGAGGGGCTGAGGATCTGTCTAACTTCCAGGCGCAGTGCTGACGGGCTTGCAAGATCCACAAGGGGCACTTACCACTCCTCAAATCAGATTCAATCGCTAAAGACAACACATCGCGTCGATGTCTCGCATGCCGCGTGTTAAAGGAAGTACGAAGTACGGATTACGGATAGTACAGCAGCAGTCTGACAGCTTGGCTTTCACACAGGATCTGCATCCTGGGAATCGACAAGGATCTCCAACCTTGATGCATTAGCGGTACGACCAGAGACGGGGTGGAAAAATATCTCTTGTTTGGTGCTGCAAATACCAAGCTGACATCCAAAAGAGTTATCAAGAAGCAAGATTATTTCCCTCTTCTACCCTTTAAGCCCAGCCACATCTAATTTATAGAGGTTTACACCACACTATAAAAATTCTATTTATACTTTAATAGATACTTACTAAGTATTATAATATTATTTATAATAACTAAGAAAGTTTTAATCTAAGTTTATAAGAATATTATTAATAACCTTAATAGTTTATAGATAACTTATTATATAAAGTTATATAAAAAGAAGAATATAGGTCTATTCTTCCTCTACTTATTAACTATCCCTAATAAGATTAACTTATTATAATTAAATTAATTAAAATATTTATTACTAAATTAATAAACTAAAAAATAAAAGAGAAAGTTAACTTTATTACTCTTATAAAAAAGTATAAATAATATATCTAAGTTACTATTAATAATATAAGTTTTAATATTAGATCCCTAGATAAGTCTAAGGATAAGTACTATTACTAAATATTTATTTATTAAATCGTAGTATACCTCCTCTCTTAATCTAATAAGGTCTAAGGTATTAAGGAGTACTAAAAGGATTAGCGAAAACTCCATAGGAAGCTTAGATATAATGAGTAAATGAGAGAGGTTCGGGAGGAGCTCAACGAGCTGGATAAATACGAAGAATATAGCGAGATTATTTCCCTACAAGCTAGCTAACGAGCCTTCATGTCTTGTTAGAACTCGGAACCACCTATAGAATGCCCATGATATCAATATTTGACATTTCTTGCTCGTTTTCGTTTTCGTTTTGTTTTTTTTGTTTTTTGTTTTTTTGGTGGAACGGCTCAGCGTTTTGCCAACATTGAATATCTCGCCTAAAGATACCATGCAATCGGCATGCATCAAACGTATGATCCTAGGCTTTTGTCTAAATCAGAAAATCAAATGTTTTGGCTGTTTGGGCAATTGGTTGCTCTCCGGAAAAGGTTGGCCACGAACGCCAATATGAACGAAAGCCATGGCCGTGAAGGTCTCTTCAGCCTAGGCCGTCCTGGTCCTCACATATTTCCCCGTCAGAGTCAAAAGTGTGTGCCTGCAGGCGTTTACCTACTAAGCATAAAAAAAGGGGTTAGAAGGAAAGAAGGAAGCTGTGCATACAAAGGTCACAACCAGCACTTAAGAAAATGGCCATTCTGGAGTTCAAACCGCGTTTACTTTTTTATTGCCAATTCTCACCATCAAGTAGCCGTTAGTATCTTTCTCCCGGTTGAAAAAGGCCGGAATCGACTCTACAACCTTTCACTTTGGCCAACATGGTGAAGCCAACGGGTTTGATCGTTAGAGAATTCTTAACATGGAGGCTGTAATTCGGATCGCCCTTGCTGATGTCGAAATTCTGAAGTATCATCGCAACGATCTATTCAAAGGTCTCAGCGGAGTCCGCAGAGTTGCCGGGGTCAGCTTCACTTGATTGGAAAACGAAACATACCAACTGAGCCTCCTGCCATGTAAAGGCTCTGCCAATGCATGCTCTCTTGCCATTTCCAAAAGGCTTCCAAGAACTTTTCGGAAGCTTTTCAAAGTTGTGCTTCAGCATTCTTTCAGGTTTGAATTCCTCGGCATCATCTCCCCAAACCGCGGGGTCCCTTTGTATGAGATGAAGCAGAGCCAGTATTGGCTCACCGGCGTGGATTGCGTAGTTCCCTCCCAGGATTTCCGTCTTGAAAGGGGTGACGAAGAAGCCGGGAGCAGTTGGCATCAAACGAAGGGTTTCTTTGAGTACGGCGTCAATGAAAGGTAGTTGCTGCAGATGATTTACGGAAATTCGTTCGCTGCCAATTATAGAGCCAACTTCGTCGTAAGCTTTTTGAAGCGCTTCGGGGTTTTCCAGTAGGAAATAAAAGACAAAGGACAACAAGCCTGAGGTGGTTTCATGGCCTGCAATGAGGAAAGTGATCATGTTGTTGATGATGGACTCCTCTGTCATCTCTTCTCCCGTCTTTGCATCTCGTCCAGTCAGCATGGCGTCAAGTAGGTCTGGAGTCTCCGTGTTCACATCTCGCCTGTTAGCAATGATCTCTCTGCAAGTCTGAGTCATGAAGTTGATGTTCTTGAAGAACTTTGCTTGTGAGCTCCAACGCAGAAAGCTCAGATACGGCGGTATCCCTGATTGTGTTTCGGCCTCGGCGAGGACAGCTGTCATGGCTTCGACAAAGGGATGTACACGGTCACCCAAGTAGAAGCTGTTGAAGCGGAAGCTCATAGTACAGAGCGCTATTGTATCAAGTGTAAGCCGCGTGAAGTCGCTGGAAACGTTGATCAAGGCTTTTGGCCCGAAACGCGCCCTGATTAGATTGGGTTAGGGCTTCCTCTCACTTGCGGTGTATTTGGCGTACCATTTGAGACACAGCTGCTCTGCAACGTCGATCATACTTTGAAACATATTCCTGATTTCTGAGGCGCCGAAGTGCGGTAGAAGTATGCGATGGGCAATCTCCCACTCATGATTATCTACCTGCGCCGTAAAGAGACCGTTGCCAGCGGCATAACGAAGGTTGGCGACTCCAGAAGCCACGATCTTATGGAACCTCGCACCATCGTAAAGCTCTTTCGCAATGTCGTAGTTGCATACGTAGATGAATTTCTGGCCAGCAAAAGTCATGGTGTATATAGGCCCTGAAGTTACCTGTTACCGACACATGTATGATTGTGTAGGAGTTTGTATACCATAGACCTTCCCTTTCTGGATGAGCGATCCTAAGGGATAATTGAAGTCGACATTGAGAAGATTCCCGATAATAGGGAGAGCTTTAGTCAGTGAGAAACTGTTTATCATTCGAAATCTGCGAGGATACTTGCGGCAAGGACCGGGTATAGCCATTGATGCTGAGAGGCTATGGGCACAGTCAAGTGCGTAAAGCTCATTCAGAACAAGCTTATGCTTCAGTTACTATCAAATACGCAGATTTCGGTGGGAGCGCATTCAAAATGGTGCAGGTATCAGCCGATATTCAAGGGTTGCAAAAGGCTCACATCAACTCGGACAAACAGAGTCATTTTTAACATGCTGGACTCCTGTTCAGGCAGGGGAAAGCTCACCTTACCGAGGAAGCATATGCAATCCACGTAATATTTATTGATCACTAAACTTACGTTATAGATGAATGGGTATCCTCAAATGTTTCAAAAAGCCATAGCTTTTGCTACCGTCATTCTGATTACGTGGACCTTGTTCCGCGGACGGCCTGGTCGCGTCCGCGGAGACCCGGACCCCGCATTAACACGGCCCCTTAAGGTAACCACCGACCGGGCCGCCGCACCAATCGAAGCAAGGCCCGGCATCGAAAAATGCAAGCAAGGCCCGCCGGCTTAGTAGGCGCAGAAAGTGTTGTGGGTGATATGCCAGGATTAACATGCGTTTCAACTTAGGTACGTCCTCTGGTTGGCAACGGCGACAAAGAGACGCTTCATCCAATAACTCATCTTATTTCAAGCTTTTACAACAAGGACTGAAATATCCCGAAATTTTGGGTGTCACGAAGCGAGCCATTGCATTACTTAGTGACGGTTACGTCACTAGCATACTTTAAATCTCCAGGGACGGACAGCATCCCCAAGATGGGACGGCTGTATGCGGAACAAGTCGAGCAGGCCGCTGTTCTTGTTATGTGGTCTACTATTCTGACTTGTACCTTCAAGAACATATTCAAACAGAGGTTGGGGCCAGAGAAGCCCTGAAGACAAGCTCTAACTGCCACGCGGCAAACAAAAAATGGCACTTGTTCCCTAAAAACCCCATAAGACAACCAAATCATTGTGCTGCGGACGATTTTGGCTCTAGCAATCGGGGTAGGCCAACAGAACTTTTTCAGCGGTCTCAGATGCAATACTAATGTTGCGCGTGTTCAAGGCCAGTGGGTTCAGCCGTGTTTAAGTGTGAGAGTAGCAAGGTAGCCAAGCTCCTCATGAACAACGCTAGACATGTAAACAAAACTCCTTCAAGCCATTGGCCTGCTCGATAGGTAGCCTAGTGCCTGCTGCCTTAAAGACCCGATACAACAGGGCCTGCTTTATCTATATGGTGTATGTCTAAAATTCGTCAATCATTGAGAGATACTATATCGATCTCTTTCGCAAAACCTTCAACATCCAAGGTGGTGCTCTGTCCCGAATACTGCCTCCTTGAAGTCTTTGGCCGAGCAGCCATTGCACCGTCATGGTTGCCATGGCACAGTTCCATACAAAGGACACAATCATACCCAAAGAGAATATCAAGGATGTTGAAATTGTGTTTGTGCCACACAAAGTCATCACACCAAAGTCGTCAATGCCGTCCGGAAGGGCGAAGCCAGATATCACGAGGATCGCTTGGCATACGATAAAGTCCAGAGCGTTGATGAACTTCATTCTTCGATACATGTAGAACGTCAGATCTGGCCGTGAGCTGAGTCGTCGTTGGTACAGATAAAGCGGAACAACTATTGCCGCCAGGCCTATCGTGATGTAGCCAACAATCTGATGTATGAATGTCAGTTGACTGTCAACTCAGTCCAAGGCATACGTGAATTGGAACTTACACCGTGCTCTGTCCTAGCATGTTCTGATGTCCCCATCCCTATGATGCCAGTGACGAGACCCCCAATCATAAGAGGCGCGAATACGAAAGCCTGGAAGATTGTTTGCCATCGATCAATCTTGGCTTTGGTTGGTTCTTGGAGCGGACGGTCGATCATAATACACAAGCTGGGAGTTGATGCCAGAACCAGAATTATGGGATACGCCAGAAAGAATGCGGCAGTCATACAGACAACTAAATAGAAGAGGTTTAGTCGAAAGCTTATCCAAAGGGCCGAAGAACTCACGGTGGGCGTAGGTGAGAAGCACAAAAGTGTCTTCGGCAACCCCGTTGACTTCATAAGAGTTTGTTGAGAAGTCAATGGAAAATGAGTTCCCTTTACTGGTGATATTGAGGGAAACGCAAGTCGGAATGGTGACATTGTTGAGCGGGTTGGCGGTAATGTTTCGGTGTAAAAGTTCTTGCAGTCCTCGAACACCTTTGATGATCCAGCAGTGATCGCTTGTCGACAGGTATCCGAGTTGTTCTTGAAGAAAGTCGGTAATGTAGAGCTCATCCCATGCGCTAAATGCACAGTCTCCCTTTTGGATTAGGGCTGTGGTGTCGTTCTCTTGTCCGCGGTAGATGGCGACGACGGGCTCTGATCGTGGTGAAATGGGTGCCCCATAGGCCCGCTCGTGAGTTGCTCTGTCATGCAGTTCGTTTGTTGCGTGTTTGACGGGCAACCTGTCCCGAACAGGATTCAAGCCCGCCGCTTGTGTCGCGAGAATTGCAAACAAAAAAACTAAAATGCGTGCGTACATGGCCTCAGACAACAAGTTGTGGTTCGATTAGTGAACGAAAACATCATGACTTTCGAAAGGTCCTCCGGGGTCGAAGATAGATATGGCAATGTAGTCGCCGCAAGACCCGCGAGAGTGGATTCCTTTCGGCAGTTCCTATCTGCCAAAGTGACGAAGTCGAAGCCGTAATCCAGGGGTTTCTCGGTGAGAACACAAGTCTTTTCCCTAGCAGATCACTTTTTTAGATTTCGTCTCATCATGCGAACGGACCCGAGTCGCTCGTATGGTGGAGACGCGGTAGGCCGCGGAGGCCCGGATCGGCGTCCATCCTTGCTAGTACGGCCGGTGACCTGCCACAGGCTGTGTTAGTTGGTGAACATATCGCTAGATGATTGAAACGGGCTGTGTCGATGCGGCGGAGTTGAAATGGGATAATTACAGAATTCAGATATCCGAAGCGAACATCGTATCCAAAAAAAAAAAAAAAAAAGCTTGCACGCTAGACAACATACGGCGCTACAATTCAATCTCTCTTTACAGAATTACAGCCTAAAACTTTGTGATCAGCTGTTGACTTTCAACAGATCTTATTATAGACACCTTTTGAGGAATATGGGAAGAGAATGACTCTATCATCTTGGAAGCATTTTGGTGCTAGAAGAAGAGGCTTTGATGCCAACCGAAGTGAGGTTGCCGATGTGATGCAATCGCGAGGCTCCACGGCCTAGTCTAAGGTAGCTGTAAATGTTATGCTTGATGTATAAGCCGCCGGTCCTGAAATGTTCAATGCGCATCGTTCTGGAACATTGCATCATCGGCCTCGGCGAACACACTATTGCCGAAGGACACCTTTAAGAAAGGTGGGTGACGATGATCCAGGGTTGCCGATAATATCTTCACTTTCTCAAGCTCGAATGACATCAGACCACATCACAACTACTACACTCTTGACTAAGCTTCAAGTTATTGACTATCAAAAGACAAAATAATAAAGAGAAAATATTTGGAGCAAGTTGACAAAATCGAGAATATCATAAGCGAGCTCAGCCACCAGATTGTTCAACTAGAAGAACGATTTGAAACGTGACTTCGGGTCATACAATTTCCTAAGCGCAAGCAGCTTCTCGTAGTGTTCTCTGTACACCTGCCACGATATTAGTATTGATGGCAGATTCATACAGTGATTAGTGAGTTGATCTTACGGCCTTCACGCTATGATAGTCGAGTTCAAGACCAGCAGGGTTAACCTCCGCTAGCCCAAGCTTGTCTTCTAAAACCTCTTTAGGCGCATCGATCGAGATTTTACGAAGCAGCTCTTCCTGCTCTTTCGTACCATCTCCGGGGCAACTTGCAATGAGAAGCAAGAGATGGTTCAGGCCTGGAGCCCGAGGCCAGGCAACTTCGGCTGTGCCTCCAATTGGAGGGCGCTTTCATGGATAATGTTAGTCGGGAACATGTGCTTTGCTAGGGTCGGCTCACCAGCAAAAGGCATTCAAAAACTACACTAGATATGTCCTGGATGGATTTATCCAGAGACCCTAGCTTGTCGTAGAATGCGACTGCTCGGTTCAGAGTGTCTCGATCCACGTCGGGGAGAGCCATCGGCGCATAGAGTGTCTTCATCTTGCCTCGCAAGACGGCGGCGTTTCCTGAGAAGGCCTCACTTAGCATAAAACCTGCAGTATGACCAGGCATGAACTTACGCTGCATGTCGACGACACCCTTCATGTTGGTGACCCTGGTTCGGTCAATAACGCCGGGTTTATCAAGCACCCAGCTAAACGCTGCTCGGCCATGCTGCTCCCCAAGTGCATCATATACGTGGAAAATCACCGCATCCCCAGCGTCCGGCTCTTCCTGCTCCAGAATTGTGTGAAGGAGTCTTTCGGGCAGTAAGTACATGAAATAGGTAATTTTGGGGTGGGGCACTGAGTGGTTGAATTCAACCATCTCGTTTATCAACTGCGGTAACCATTTTCGTGGCACCATAACCAGACCGGACCAGATGTTTGTCGGATATTGGTGTGCCCGAAGCATTACCTTGGTGATGACTGTGTTTGGTTAGTCGTTGTTAAGACGGCTGCACCTCCTCACGTTCGACTCACTCCCAAAGCCACCGCCACTGCCTCTCAAGGACCACAAGAGATCGGGCTCCTGAGAAGCCATGACAACCGCGCCGTCATATTTCACAACCTCAGCGTCAAGGAAGTTGACCGGGTCGCAAATGCAGCCATACTCAGTGGACATCCAAGAAATGCCACCGTTCAGAATAGCCCCGGCGACACCGATTGCCGGAGTTCGAGCCACAGGTACTTTAAACCATCAGCAAAGATTTATACGTAATAGTACATGAAGATGAATATTCACTTACCGGAGTACTCCGGGTCGACCTTATCCATGTATGTCACCACCTCCGACCAGGTAGCAGTTGCGCCAACCGTGGCGATCTTCTTGACTGGATCGTAGCTGATGTCCTTGAAGTTCATCATGCTAATCACCACGTGCTTAGCAGACGGCGACTTGAAGCCATGTCCTCGGATGACGAAATCCAGGTCTGAGGCGTAAAGAAAGCGGACGATTTCTGAGAGCTCATTGGCCGAGCTCGGAACAAGAACGACTGCGGGATTTTGCTGCTTTTGAATGGCAAATGGTTCGGAGTGATGTGTATAAGACTCATCCTGGGGAGTCAAGACAGAGCCCGGATTCAGAAGCTTGCTCAGAGGTTCCAAGGCCTTGAGGGTTTTCGCGTGAGATTCGGAGGACATTGCGTCGACGGTGCAGAAAGGCGGGGAAGTCGATGATGCCTAGCTAGTTACTTCGAGTGAAGAACAACTTTGATGGTAGAATGATCAGACGAACAGGCTGTTTGTCACGCCTTTTGTAAATATAGATTGGACCTAGTTAATTGTGGTCGCTGTTCGCGATAAATATATCAAGGCGAGCTGGATTGGAATTAATAATTGCTTTATTCTGTAGTAATGCATCTGACGTGAGAATCCACATGAATCAGATGTTACGACATTGATGATGAGAGGAGCTGTAGTTCATTGGTTTGCGTCGTCCGCTTCGGACATCGGTCTTCAGACGAGGAAATTCACTGAAACTCCGATGCCGTATAGCTCCGTTACTAGCGGCCTTGTTGCGAGCCTACAAAATGACGTACAATGGATACTTTTACTCACTTCGATCCAGACCGTAACAATGATTTTAAGACGTTTCGGATCAACCCCATACACCAAGTCCGTTACCATCCGGTTCAACGGTCGGTCGCAGCGGCCGAGGCCGGACGAACCTTATGGCTTGAGCCACTCATGCTCCTCGCTTTCACGAAGTACGACTGTGCCCACTTGGAGTCATACTGTGGACTTTAAGCTTATTTATTCCCGCTGGGTGGGATCGGTCTCTCGACACTCTGCCAGCTGTGAAATGCTGCGGTGATGTTGGGTTCCACGTTCCTCTTGAATGGATGGGTCATAGTTTCCACTTTCAAACGTCTTGACTTTTGGTTCACACTGTCGACTTACTCTGATTGAAGTGAATCCAAACAGAAATTTGTTCCGACCAAGGTTGATTTTGGAAGTTTTCTGTAAATTTGTGGATACAGACTCGGCAAATCTCACTGCCTTGGGGTCTTTCAAGCAGCGCTTGAGGTTGCTGGAGGAGGAATAATGGTGAAAACAATGGGAACATTGATCAGAATCTGCAAGCTGCTAGTGGATGCAAGAGGTGAGCCGGTGGTAAACGTCGCAGTAGAGCCTGGTGTAACAGTCGGTGTACCCTGACTTGACCCAGACGATGCTACCAGAACGTTGGAGGATGGGCTTCCAGATGCTGTCGAGAACAGGCCAGATGTTGCGATTGAACCTAAGGCAGAAGACGACGATCCTGGTATTCCTGGTGAGGATATCGGTTGAGACCCTGAAGGCGACACTGGAGTTTGCGAAGTGCCAGAAAATGAGCTGGAGGGGCCTGATTGGGGCATTGAAGTGGTGCTAGTAACCGAGCTTGCAATTGAACTCGCTGTTCCCGATGAAGATCCGACGGGTGAAGGCGAGTTGGAGGTGCCGCTTGAGCTGGCGGAAGAACTCGACGGTGGTGAGACCAGGCTGGTGGGAGATATAGTGGAAGAAGAATTCGTCATAAAAAATGGCGGAGATATGGTAGGGAGCCCTGTAGTTGCACTTGTGCTTCTGGTTTGGCTCAATGAAGAGCTGGAAACGATCGACTGAGTCCCAGACGGAATGATGGGGCTTGAAGATGGCGAGATTGAAGCTGAGATGCTAGCGGACGGTGAAACAGTAGAGATTGATGTCGACTGTGAAGTCGTCGTGATCGCAGAACTCTGGGAACTGAAAGAAAGTGCATTGGTGGTGACGACTGCAGAAACCGAAACACTTGAAGAGGTGGAAGTGCCTGGAGTCTCTGACGCAGAAGTTGTTGTTGAACCGCCGTCTGTCACCGTGGAGGTTCCACTCAATGAAACAGTGGATGATGCTGCTGGTGATGTTGTAGAAGATGACGACTCAGATGATGACACAGATGATGTTGACGAGGAAGCTGAAGACGGTATTGTTGATGATGTTGTTGATGATGTCGTAGACGGTGTTGTAGATGACGTTGCAGATGATGTTGTGGAGACAGCTACGGTAGTTGTCTCGGAACTGGATGGACTGGTGGAAGATGAGCTGGATGCTGTATCTATCGTAGAAGAACTGGATGTAGCAGTACTGCTGGAGGCCTGAGTGCTCGAAGTTGTTGTCGTTGATGTCGTCGTCGGTGCGGGAGGGGGCGGAGGGTTCGGGTTACAAACACCGAAAATGTTGTAGATCTTCCTTGTTCCATCTGTACCACCACAAGCATAGTCTGGGAAGTTCTGGCATGGCGTGTTGCAGAGACTGAAGCTGTCGTTAGCACCAGGAGCAAGCGCCGGATACATCTCGTGTCCAGTGGTGCCGTGAGAACAGTAGCAATCCACGCCGCTTCCCAAGGCTGCGAAATGAGAGTCGGTTATTGCGCATTGTTGCTGGCAAGCTTGCGGGCTGATACCGGCTGCTTTTGGGTAAAAGATACTTCCGAGGTCGGTGTCGCTGAGGGCCACGCAGCTGATGAATCTGAAGGGTGCCTCTGCAGGGTATTGCGTCAGCCCGAAGGCCAAGAGCAGGCTTCCCGAACTCCAAAGGAAGGCCAAGGTTGTCTTTGCGATACTCATGGCGTCTCAAGAGGTCGGTTGGATGATTGCTCTTGAGGGCTTGAAGTACAAGAGGAGCGACGATGAGGGCAATGAAAGAGCCAAATTCGTTGAGCGAAGGATAGCTTTTCCTGCCATGTATATACCTAGCTTTACATATCAAAATTTTTACGGATGTTTTTATCGTGTCCCATTTTTTAACTCACCACCTTGGAATTCCACAGGATGTCTCGGTGTTGTTTCGACAACATTCCGATCGTCGGTCCCTTGGAATTGTCTGAGTCGGAACATGTGTTCTTTCTTAGCACGCTCTGATTCACCCCTTTCAAGGAAACGTCAGCTCGTTCTCACGTAGGAAACTAATTTGATCCATCTCCATTTTTGCAGGCAAATTGATGCGTGTGCCGGCTTACGGTCGATCAGCTGTCTTACGCAGACTACGGACCGAATCTCGAGGCCACATTCCCGGAAGCATTGTCAAGAGGATCCGATGAGTAGTATTGGAAAAAAAGCCTACGAAGCTGTAGGCCTCTCATAATATAGAGAATAGGTAGTCTAATCGGGAGAACAAAGGAGAAGAAGATAAACCTGAGGTGTGCTATGAGAGTACCTACCTAGTATCTACGTATTGCGTCAGAAGGTCACCGATAAGATAAAGTCAGCCGATAAGATAAGAGGCCTAAGCGCCGATCACGACGGAGCTTCGATCTCTCCAAGCTCCCACCCGCCCAAAATTTCAAGATGCGACACTCGACTGGATGACGATGCCCAAACAGCAGTTCATAGCCGCCCGCAGCTCGAGGCACCGCATTGCTGTCATAGCCCTGTTCCGCGCCCTCCTTCGGGAAGGCCGCGAGGTGACGCTTCCCCAAGATGTCTGCAGGAAGGGAAAGAACCCCGTGCCGGACCTCATCAAGAGGGGCTTCCAGCGCAACAAGGCGGACGTGAGCCCGCGGCTGATCTTTGCCGCGCTGTCGGCGGGTTACAAGGTGCGCATTCCGGTCTCTTGAACTCTCCCTCGAAAACCGGCGCAAGAAGCTGACGGGTGGTGCCACGCGGATAGTTTCTTACCTTTTTCAAAAACGCACGAGTCCTCGAATCGAAAGAACAGGCCGAAATAATTACCTACCTCCGCCAAAAGAACGAGCACATCGCCCGCGCAGAAGCGAAGAAGCGGCCCGGAAGGAAACCCCGCGGCCCGGCAACCCCGCCCCCGAAACCCGTCCTCCAGAGGATCTCGGCGGACGGAGAGGAGCCCAAGTACGTCTCCCGTCTGTTCCCGCGGCCGCGCGACAGCTTCGAGGGACGGAGGAAGATCCCACAAGTCATCGTCACGGCGCAGGGGCACACGTTTCTCCGCCACAAGCGGCCGCAGCCGCGCGTGGTCAGCGACATCCTGCGCCGCAAGACGTGGCGCAAGGCTAGGATCAATGAGGGTAGCATCGAGATGACCGAGTACGACTATGCGGCGGCGCGGGAGGAGGACGCGTGGGATAGCTTGGTGGACGAGCAGTTGAGGGCTGCGGGGCAGCATAGTCGCGCGGGCCACAGCGTCTCGACGTCGACTTACTACCAATCGGTGCAGGAATCGTACTATCATATGATTGGGCAGATTGACAGAGAACGGCGGAACGAATTGGCCAAGGCCAGGGCGCTGATTGAGGCTGTGAAAGGGGAGGAGGAGTTGCTGGCCCAGGAAGTGGAGGAGGCGAGGAGGTATGGGGTGAGGATTGTGCCGACTGTGATTGAGAAGCTTCGGCCGTACATGAGGCATCGAAAGTTGAGAAAGGAGACGAAGTTGAAAAGGTTCAAGCAGAAGAGAGTGGACAGATGGAAAGGGAGTCTTGGGGGCTTAGAGCCTGAACCGGTCAAACCTTCCCAGGAGAAAGCATAGTGACGCGTTTATGTAAATTCCCATCTCATTCAATGATACCACCAAAGCCAAGAGCTTTTGACTCATGTCCTGATCGAATCCGCAGCTGTTCTTTCATGATGTCATAACGACTAACACGCTATATTGATAATTATCTCCACCGGCTTTTGCTTCATATCCAATCATAATTCATGACCTCGTGTATCTACTACATGCCAGAGCCAGGTGCCGTCCGGTCTCTGGTCCTCCCGCGTCCAGCAGAAGCAGGCGCAGTCGGAGCCACCGACTGAGTTGCCTTCGACGGTGAGCTTATGACTATCCTGGAAAACCCCTTCCCTTGGCCGGCAACGGCTGCCCAGCTCTTGGACGACTGCAAAGAAGGCACATTGATGGCAGCCAAGCCCTCCTGCGAAATCTCGCTGTCCGCGACGGATGCCAGGTCGACAGTTGCCGTCCGCGGAGACGACAACACCGACGAGAAGGATGGCGGAATAGACAATACCGGGCTCGGTACTTCATCGTTAGGCGTCGGCGGTGCTGGAACCTCTCGGACGGTCATATCGAAAGTATCTTTCTTGATCACTGGACTGGCGGCTGGCGGTGTCGGCGCTGCTTCAGTCGTCGTATCAAAGCTGCGGCGTGAAAAGATTGAGGACGACATGCTGGCTTGCGTGCTGTCAGTCAAGCTCGGGTCTCGAGCAAGAGTCGGCGTGTTCGTGCGCGGGGTCGCCGGGATCTTTGCGAGGATGGGAAGACGAGACGCTGAGCTGCGGGATGGCAACGCCGATGTTGGTGGCGTTTGCGGGTTCGGAGATGGGGAATCTGTTATGCGAGCCGGAGTTGGGATGCCGCTTGACATTACGGCCGCGTTACGAATAACCCAGGCTTTCGCTTGTTCAGAGGGGATTCGTGTCACGACTGCAGGACGGGAGGGTGCTGCGGAGGGTGCTGATACTGAACTTGGAGGTGGTCGAACAGCGGTTTGAGGCATGGGATGTGTTTGTGGCCTCATACGAATTCCTAGACCACTGCCGGCTTCAGGGGTGTTGAAGGTTGGGCGAGTCTGCTGCGTAGCTTCAACTCGTGGCAAGCCTGACCGACTGTGTCTTCTTGCCTGCATATCCATCTGTGCCTGAGCCATCTTTCCCTCCAGTTTCCTGCTTTTTTCTCTCTCTTCTTCTAGCTGCTTCGTCAGGCTTTTCGTCAAGTTTTCAATGTGCTTGGCGTGCGACCTCTCTTGGTTCACCAAACGCATGTTATAAGTCTCATCCATACCCACCAACCCCGCGTTGTCCCTCTTGAGGCGTTCAACTTCAGCTTTGAGGCTGCCGTTCTCGCGGTGCATCGCGAATAACCTTTTTTCGATCCTCTTTGATAGATATCTTGTGCTCTTTCTGCAGCACGGGCTATGGTAGACCTGATCAATACCACCGAGGTCGACGAGTTCATGATCCACCTGATCTGCCCGAGGCCGGCTTCCTGGTTCGAGAAGGAGCATTCTCTGGGTCAAGCCCAGGATGTGTCGTGGGGAAACGGTCGGGGATGTTGCCTCATGGAATTGCTGCGTAGCCAGTGCGTGGAGGGTTAATTGTTGCTGAAACTTTTCGAGCTTTTCAGCACGAGAGCGAGGAACGAGGTCCTCAATCACAGTATAGAAGGCCGACAGATTGCCGTGATACACTGCTGTGGCGATATTCAGGTAGATGAGGCCCAAGGAGTAGATATCGGCAGACTTCATAGACCAGTCCTTCAAGTCATAAATCTCAGGGGCCCGCCATTTCGGTGTCCCCTGGTGACCGATGGTTGTCGTCTTTTCCTGGTCGTTGACGTCCCGAGCAATACCAAAGTCGGCTAAATAAACCCTCTCGGGATTGAGCAGGATGTTTGTCGGCTTCAGATCGAGATGGCGAATGTTGGAATGATGGCAATAGGTAACAGCTTGGCCGATGCAGCCCATGATGCGCTGGAGGAACTTCAGAGGACATTTTCCCTTGGAGCCCGAGTTGGGAGCATCGCGGACGCTGCCCTGGATGGCGCTTAAATCCGTAAGGCCCAGCGCCATGAGTCTCTTGGTGATATCCTCTCGATCGCCTTGGCCGCTCCTTAAATCATCGAGGTCTGTGAGTAGTTCGTCCAAGTTGCATACGGCAACCGGCCATATCAGGAGGTACAGCTCCCGCTGTCTAAACGTATAGGTGCCAATCAACTTGACAATGTGGTCATGGTCCAGCCTTTCCATGACGTGTGCCTCCTCACGGAGGATCTCTATCGTGCGACCGCGCCTCGGCTGAATCCATTTTCGCGCCAGACAGACCGTTCGATGGGTAACCTTTTCGACGCGACCGTAAGTACCCCATCCCAGACTATTGTCCTGAGGCACAGTGATCTTGTGATGGAGCTTTTTCGATTCGGTGAAGTCCGCAGGGTGCTTTCCTCTGTCCCGCAAACATGTCAGTCCTCATGGTGGAGAAAGGGAGGTGACCGGGGATAAGGTGAGGTTGAATTTACATGCCAGACCAGTGACCGTCCGATGACTCCCATTCCTTAATCTGGGTTCTCTCGTGGAGCTCGCGCTGGGCGGGCGGGAGACGTTCGGGGTGACCCTGGAACTGTCTGTGGACCGTCGTCCAACCTTCTTCGAGGCTGCCGTCAGCCATGTTTGCGCTCGCGGTTCTACACTTTGGACCTCGACCGCGTCCGACTCGCTGAGCAGTCTGCCGAAGCTCCGTCGTGCCTAGATTCGACGTACTCCCATGCTTATCCGCCTGGACTGGAGCTGCCTTGTCAAAAGACGGTTCTCGACAATGTTGAGCGCAGTGCAGTGGCAGAATGAGGGGTGTCAGCTCGGTGGCAAGGATGGCCCGGTCAGCTTGCCCGTACTAAGAAGGAACCCGTTGGTGGTCAAGGAGGTGAGTCCCGGCGCACCGTACCGAATGTGGCCCCATTTCCTGCCGCCTGTGCGGCCTTTGGGGGCTGAATTAAGCCCGGCGACTGGCCCCAGTTTCCCCGCCGTTCTCCTTACAGGGCGCTCTAGCTGATTTACAGTGCTCGCCAGCGGTTTCGGTTGGACGAGGGCTGCGCCGAATGTGAGCTGTTCCTCCATTGTATTATTACTAGAATAACACTGACAGCAAGATAGATATTAAGAGAAAAAAGTAGAAAAGTGTAAATAAGTCAGGTTTTTACAGAGCCATGTCTATTTTTCGTCTTAGAAAAAGAAGAAGAATGGTGCAGAACTGTGAAGGAATCGAGATATCTCTCTCCCAGATACCTACTTAGGTTGTCGTGTACCGGTTTTTCTTGGTCACCCACTTGACAGGTTCTACTCCTGAAAATCAAGCCCAAAGATGCGCAGAGTTTCTGAACAATTTGTTCTTGGTTCCCCCCTCTTTCTCATGTCTCTGCATCCAGTTATATATCCAGTATTTGGACGAGTACTGGGCCAGTATCGGGCCCGTATTAGAAAGTTGCTCACCCACTTTATACTGAATCTGCGGAAGTAATCCTGTGTAGCTGAGAGTCTCGTGGGAAAATTCGTGTTGCCTGTGTAGGCCTTGACGACTACAACAGTGGAGGCTAGGTTCAATGAACATCGGCGACATCGGACAGAAAACATTGAGTAGCATCTCGAGATGGCTCCTCAATGGCCAGATCAATGTTAGTCTGCAGCACTCTGGTGATCTAGCCACGATGTGCCGACAAAATGACGCGCCCCTGTGCATGCATGTGACCAATTCTGCAGGAGAACATGACCATTATCGCCGAGATGATATGCGCAAGAAGTCCATCGTCCGCTGTGCCAATGTCAAACATGGCGCAGACCGTGATAAATCAACAACAGGCTCAAATCCCCTGACATCATTTATGACAGCCCGTCTTGATACGAGCCCACCTTGTTGCAAACCTCGAAGAATCATGGAACAATCGCGACTCCCAAGGAGCGAGACCACGCTGATCCAACGGTTGCTACCGTTGCCCTGGGTCGCGACGCGAAGTCCAAGCAAGTGCCTGGAGAGCGCCTCCAAGAATTCGCCCCTGAGACGGCGGTGATGAGTGCGATTCGGGCTAAGATCGACGGGTTCCCGAGGGAGGTGAGGCGGGCGGCTGGGATCTCATCGTACGACCCGGGGCTAGAGGATTGACACGATCTCGCTGCCGTTTGACAGAATCCAGATCGGACCCGCGGGCCCACCCCGGTTCGGTGGTCATAATGATGGATGATGCCCCAGGCTTACAACGAAAAGAAGGGGTCCAAGGGGCCCGAACACCAGCTCCAACGAGACGTGGGGGGTGTTGCATAGCGAAGCCTGTCGTGCGAATTGTCGTCCTCTCTTTTGTCTTGGTGCAATTCCGCTCTTCATCAATTGCGACAATAATCTGAGATTTATCCACGGAAACATGCACCGGGCCAGCCACTCAGCTCCATCGTCTCAGTCACTGGTGTTCAAGATGACGAGCCGGAAATGGCTGGTGAAGCAAGACACTTTCCGGGGCCGCGCTGCTGGGACCGTCCGTTGGAGACAATTGCTTGGACGATCCAACAAAGACCCTGAGCCGGGTCTAGATCATGAGGCTGTCGCAATGCAAGATTGTCCAATCAATCCCGAGGCCGGATGTCGCCACCACGTGCGCGCCATGCACGCTGGAGTGGTGTATCTCTCTCCGCCAGCACCGGCCGGGATGCATGCGAGCTTTGCCTGGCTGCTCCTCCATCCTCCGGGGCTGGAAACACCGTCACGTCCCGGCCGCCGCGGGCCTCTGGCCGAAACGTCATGCAGGGGCCATTTTTGTCATTTTTGCACTGTTCTTCAGAGTCGTCCCAAGAGCGTAAGCAGGATGCATAAGTTTCTCAGCTTTGCTTTTTGGGAACTGGAAGGCTTCCAAGGAATAAAAATCTCCGCGTGGGATTCTGGTGTGTGTTCGCGGCGATCTTTGCTGCTAGAGGCAAAACCGCGACCCCCAAAAGTGAGGCTGGCCAGGCCGGTGACATTCTCCCAGGTCGCCATCGCTGCAATTAAATCTCGGACTGATCCTGTTCCGCCGCTCCCCGATCCAATAGAGGTCTCGAGCAGCTGGGTACGGGTTCTCGTCACTTGCATGCGCACACACTAGACCAGCCGACCGGGTCCTTAAGGCGAAGAAGGATGTTGAGCAAGGTGGCTAATACCGTGGTGATGATGCACTCGCAGCCAACTTGCAGCACCCTGGCCTGGACATCATCAAGCCAGCCGAATGCACCCTCACCTCCGACGTGGGCCATGTTCTCGGGGGAGAGCTGCAGACTGCCGATCCCATGCGATAACCTTGCCTCGTCGGGGTCTACGAAGAAAACGAGGCTCGTCAACCTGCTCGTGACAGCCTCCAGAACCCGGCTCCGCGAACCAATCCCTCACTGCTGGGCCGTATTATTCCCTGCGTGATAGCTTCTCCTATTCTGTCTCTTTGTGAGAAAACCACCCCCAGGCTTCCCAATGGCTTTGTGACGGACTCGACTTGCCTCACCCACGAGGCTGGGCTGGGCCACAGCAGACGCCGCCGCCCTTGTCCAACCTTGTCACCCACTGCTTGGGATTGGGGACGAGGGTGGATTATCAGGATGATGGCAATCTTCATCCACACCAGTATGTGTGCCGCGGTGCAACTCTGTGCATACCGGTTGCTTTTTCCACAAGCCCATTTCGTCAGATTTTACAGAAAAAAAACCCGGCCCCGGGGCGTCGTCGATAAACCATGTACGACCATTCCCCAGACACCCACTCGAGAACTTATTGTCATAAGGGTTGAGGCGTTGTCTCATCCATGACTGATGGGCCGGATTGAAAAAGAAGCCCGTCTGCCGCCTGTCCTTCCGGGACCCAGCAGAAAGTGAGTGAGAGCTCCACAGACTCTATTCTACCCTCAACTCTCAATCTCAATCTCTCGTGTTAGTTTCAGTTCATCGTCACAGAACAAGACTTAATTACAGATTTACTCCATCTCAAGTGGTCCTATTCACACTTTAAGTCGTATCAGCCAATCCCGTTCGCAACTACACGAATCGCCAGCTACCGTCTGCAGGGCGTCGTCCTGTTATGCATTGGCGGGCAGCTCTCCGCCTCTGACAGCTCCAGCGGCACGACAGGATGACTGGGTTATCAGACCTTAACAGCATCACTTGTCTCGCCGGCCGACGTCTCCCGCAAAACGGACAGGATCCGAGATTAGGTGTGTTAGTCGGCATTTTCTTTTAAACTTTGTTAGATCGATCCCTCGCATCCCCCCCATCCGTTGCTGGCGCACCCGCTGTACCGTCGGCAGAGATGAGTAATCCTCTCCGTTCCAGCTCCTTGGATGCGCAGACCACCGAGCCGGCGGCCGATGATTTGGACGAGCCTCCTCCTCTCCCCCGTGGGAAGACCCATTTCAACAACGGGCCTCCACCAGCTGCTGGACGAAGAAGTGGACAAGGACGTGAAAACGGCACTTTCACCACCAGTCGCCGGCATTCTCAACAGCTTTCGGCGCAGCGCCGCAGCCAAATTAATCAGCACCAACAAGGCCACTCTGGCGACAGAAGTAGCACCGTTTATGAGGAGTTGTCGGGTTTAGCGCCGCCGCCTGGTAATAATAACATCCAAGAAGAAAGCGGCACGGTTATTGTTCTTCCATCTTCCCCAAATCCTCACTCTCAACACCCTTACCCTCACCAACACCACCATCACACGCCCATCACCCATGATCATCATCCGCAATCCCGCTGGCAGCAGCAGCAGCAACAACAACAACAACAACAACAACAACATCACCCCCAAGAGAGTCAGCCCAGCGGTCGGCAAGAAGCGACAACAGTAATCTTATACGATACCCAGCCGTACATCCAACCCCGGCATCAAAATCACTCCCACCCAAACCCACCACAGCAACAACTACAACACCACCACCAGCACTTTTCATATACATCGCCCCCTGAGTCCCATCAGTCAGCGTCGCTCACCTCCTCGACCTCGGACTCATCTTCCTTCCTCCGCCATCCCCACGACCCTAGACTGCTCCAGGCCCAGTACCAGGCAACTGCAAGCAGCTTCGATCTACCCCCAGACCCCAACTTCACCCCTAACGCCAGCGATCTAGTCCCGATCCAGCTCCAGGGCTCAGTGACTGCACACACACACATCCCTCAGCCCCAGCCGCCGCCCTTTGTTGGTTTCCCAGCGCCGGGCCCTGCAGGTCCCGCCGCCGCTCCGTTCATCCACGCCGGCGACGACGACTTCTTCCATCCTCACCCCCACCCTCATCCCCATCATCATCACCACCACCGCCAAAGCGGCGTTCTCCAGTTCCCGGGCGGCTACCCAATATCATTCATGCAGAACCCGGAACTGTCAATACTCAATGCCGAGTCCTTCGACGATGGCGTGCCGGGGTTCCACGCGCCGCGGAGTTTGCCCCCGGCTGGGAGGTCTCGGGTAGCCGGAGAGGACTCTGGCAAGTCGAGGAAGCGGACCAAGACGCAGGCTGTCGACACCTGCGAGCAGGAGGAGGAGGAAAAAAAGCGGTCGCGAGGCAGACCAAGACTCGATACCAATGACGAAACAGCAAAGGATGTAAGTATGGTACTGCTGCGTGACGAGATACTGTTTTTACTGGATTATGAATGAGTTACCCCCGAGTTCATGCGTCGCATTTATTTGGATGTCATGGTCTAACCCTCGCCTAGCGTCGTCGCACCCAGATCCGTCTGGCCCAAAGGGCTTACCGGAATCGCAAGGAGACGGCGATCCAGACTCTGGAGAAGAAGGTAGACCAGCTCAGGTCCAACAACGAGGAGATGAGCAAAGCCTTCATGAAACTGTATGACTTCGCCGTCGGCAAGGGCATGCTGGACACCGCACCCGAGTTCGGCAAGCAACTCCAGGCAACGACTGAAAAGTTCTACTCGTTGGCACGGAGGACCAGCGAAGATGCCGGGAAAGACGTCGACATGGCTACCGCTCCAGACCATGAGTCTGAAGGACACAGGTCAAGCCCGAACAGCAACCCGGACAAGCCCAGCGAAAAGTCGCCTTCGCCAGACAGGGCCCAGACAGAGACCCAGCCCGACCAGGTCCTCTACGGGGGCTACATGGTCGACCACGCCTCCTCGGCCCATCATCATCCTCATCATCAATCTCACGCCCTAACCGCCATCCACACAACCTCCTGGGCGCACAATGGCCAAGCCTTTGAAGCCCGCACCATCGCCTCCCAGGCACCGCTGGGCTACGAGATCGTGACGGAGCCGACGCCGGACAATGCAAGCTTCCCATTCGGTATGTCCCTCGAGGGTAGCGGCCTAGACACGGCGGGCCTCCTGGACTCGTCGGGCCAACCCCTCTCCTTCTCCGAGTCTCCTTACTCTCTACTCTCGGCGCCGAGCTCGTACGCATACCAGGAGCGGACGTTCGGGCGGCGGCTGCAGCGGTCGACGCTGGAGCGCGCGTACGTCCTCATGCGCATGCCCAACCCGCCGCCGAACCGCATCGCCTCCGTCTTCGGCTTCTGCATGCTGTTCGAGCCCCGCGAGAAGATCGTGGAGAGGCTGGCTAACCGGCTCAGTGTGAACCAGCGCGAGACGCTCTTCAACTGGAGGTTCCCGTTCCTGCACCTCGGCGGCGGCGGGACCTTCTTTGACGAGATGCGCAATGAGATGGACGCGAGCGACTTGCCGAGACACGACAAGTCGTTGCGCACAACGCAGACGCAGGTCGGGAACCAGGGTTCGCTGGAGCCCGAGAGGCAAAAGATTGACTCGATGTACGGCATCGGTCCGTGGAACGCGCAGACGGAGGAGATTCGCGACGCTAGGGTCGATCACAAGCTGCGCATGTCTGTGCCGGGGTTCGACGGCGACTTTTACGACGCGGACGAGGTCGAGTGGTCGCTGCGGCAGAGGGGCGTCGTCATTCCGCCGGCGGCTGATTTCGTTACGGCCGAGATCAACCCTGCCGACTTTACGGACGAGGCCATCGCCGAGAGGAGTTTCAACCCGCTTGTGGACAATTACATTGCAACGACGATGGCTGAGAGTAACTTCAACATGGCTGCCCCCTTTGGCCATAATACGCAGTCGCAACCGACGGGCCAGCCCGTGAATCTCGAGGCAACCGGCACGCCGACGCTGGATTTCATGGGCACAACCGCTCAAGGGGTCCCTTCGACAATGTCGATGGAAAACCCGATGAGTCTGGACCCGACACTCGGCGGGGACCTGTTTGGTCTGGGTGCTTCTACGCCCAGCCAGGTGCCGACGCCGGCGTCAACCCGGCGGACGGTCACGATCAATGTGGGGATGCTTGTACATGGTAAGTAATTCCTTCGTATGTCGGGCAGCTGGGGAGACAAAAACACTAATACGTCGCACAGAACTCGGCTCGCGATCTGTCTGCTTGGGCAGGTCACCGGGGATCCGGCCGAAGGACGTAAATGCTGCATTTTGGAGTTCGTTGGCGGCGTAAACCTTGGGGATTGTATTGCAAAAACTGGTCTCGGAAGGCGTATAGGCATGGGATCCAGGTGTCGCAAAGCGTGGCCGTGAGGTGAACACAGGAACCGCTGGCCATTGGATACGTGTATAGGTTTTGTTACATACTTCAAAAGGTTGGGGGATCATTCGGTATCCCATTGTCTCATGTCTTGGATGTCTACTTCGCACATATCCCCCTCGTCATCTTCTCAGGTAGCAGCATGGAAAAGTGGCCGGTTTCAGGGATCGGTTATCCTCGTTATATTATCATTACTATTCACAGTCCCAAAATATGTACAATCTCGTCATACACATGATCACGTCTAGTCGCGAATGTACTCCGCAGGCTCAAGCTTCGCATCTTCGCATCCCGTACCGGCAGTCACAGGATTGCAGCGCGCGGCCAGCCCGTTGTCAAGACGGGCAGCGTAGTCGACGCCCCAGCGGGAGCTCATGCCATAGGCCTGGAAGTCGGTTGATACAACCTGGGCGCCGCTGGTGAAGGCCTTGTCGCGCATGCCGGTGGTGTCGTTGGACAGGAGCGTGTCAAGAGGGACGTCGGCGCGGGTGCGCACCCAGTAGCCGGCCTTGACCTGGGCCTGGATGTTTTCCTGCTCGACTCCAGTCGGGTCGTTGAGCTGGAAACGGTCAGCGGATCGAATGTCACACGTACACACGAATGAAATAACTCACCTTTTGGAATGCGCAGTCAGACTGGCCCGGGGCGGAGTTGGTGAAGAGCACGCGGCCCTCGAGGTTGGGCTTGCCGAGGGTGTAGGCGTCGCGGACGGGGTGGACCGGCCCGTTGTCCATCAGGAACAGGACGCGGCCGCGGGCGCTCTCGAGATCGGGCCAGCCGTGCTGCAGGACGGACTGCTCCAGCGTCAGGTTGCCTCTGCGGATGTCGTCGGGCGTGACGAGCTCGTCGGCCGCGAAGACGCTGCGGATCTCGTCGTCCAGGCCCTGGAGGAGGTCGGTGTTGTTCCACGGGATCGGCGCAGCGCCACCGATGGCGGCATAGGCTTCCTCGGCCGTCTTGAACTCGATCATGAAGGGGATGGGGACGTGGTCGGGGTGCGCCTGGCTCCATTTCTTGACAACCTGCAAGCATCCCACGAAGGTCTTGCAGGTGGTGTGGTAGTCGGCGTCAGCGACGTGGAGCACCTTGATGCCGGGCTGCTGCAGCTCCGGGTCCGGGGTGGTGGACAGGTTCGCCAGCTCGCGGATGAGGTGGGAAGCATAATGTCCGCCCTCGGGATCGGCAAAAATGTCGAGCTCGAAGTTGCGGATGGACTGGTACTGGGCCTGGATGTCCAGGGCCGGGTGGGAGTACCAGTAGTTCTGGGTGTCGGGGAGGATGGCCCTCTGGGTGTCGCGCTCTTCCAGCGGGGACTCGCGGTGGTACGAGTTGTGCGTGCCGACGACCTGGATCTGGTTCATGCGGAGGCCGCGCGACCAGGTGAGGCCGTTGCGGGTGAAGGTGCCATTGGGAGCGGCGGATGTCACGGGGAGCAGGACTTCATGGATGTTAGGGTTTCGGCCGGAAAGGATGGGTGAGGGCACCGGAGCTTACGGAGGGCGGCGGCCGCAATGGCCAGGGACGAGATCACCGGTGCCATGGTAAGTTTGGGATGGGCAAGGCAGACGCTTCAGCTGGGGATCAGAATGAACAGCAAAGTTCTCGAGGTCTGGGACAGTGCTTTTTTATGTTCCGGCAGGGTTGCATCGGGAGACCTCCAAGAGAAACCCGGAAGGTCTGCAGAGGCTTCCACCATGATCATGGCAACGGAGGCACCGGAGGGGCGTACCAAACAGCCGGGCCAGTTTGGCGCACGTGGGACGCAACATGACGATGCTGGCCGTCGTCGTGGACAAGGACCTGAACAGGCGACCGCGGGATTAAATAACGGTGAATTTAAAAAAGAGCGCGTTCCTGGCCATGAAAACCGAGCAGGCCGGGATTCTCAAGGCGGAAGTGCACTCCGGATGGGGATCCCAAGTGGACGGCGATGAGGGGAAGCTCGCCGGCTGGAGATGAGGCCCCCACTGCCGATGCCCGTTTTGCCCCGCACAACGAGCTTCCTGACTTGGCAAACACACCCAGGGGCTGGCCAATAGGCGCCTTGGGGGGAGGCATGTGGCTTTCTAGAGCCTGGATGGTTCATGGTTCGTTCTTTCGTTCGGTCTACGGTCCCCGAACGGGCGCCCGCGGTGTTGGGGGTTGGAAGGTTGGTTATGCTGTCACGCAGTGTGCGAGGAATCCGATTGTTGCGTAACTATGTTTTAAGTTAGTACAGAGTAGATTTCCATCATTGTTACCACGGGAAATGAGATGAAAATCCGCGGAGGGGCTGTTTGTTTATCTAACGCCACTGAACCTGATGAGCACACGCGGCACCTACTCTGATCTTGGGCTGTCCATGTTCAATGAAGAGGCTTCATAACAATATGCTACCGGAGAAGAGTCCGGGACGTTCGCAACTCAGAAGTGTATTGTTCTAATTGCTCTAGAAGAAAACAATCAATCACTGCAAGTACCCAAGCACCGACCTCTCCCAACATGCGGTATGTGAAGCTTCCATCAAACTTCTCTCTCAACTGGCCATTGCAGGACATCGCGGCTCCCGTCATCGACTACAATTTCACTTCATAACTCCCTGCGGGATCAATCCCCATCCATGATGACTGCTGCATGCACGCCACATAATTCCACAAGGCCCCAAAATTACCAGCATGCTAGCTACGTCTCGCAATCACGACGCCACACCCGTCCTTCGCGAGCCCAAGGAAGCTCTGGCCCTGCTCCTTCATTCACTCTCAGCCCGCCTTCGGTCCCGAAGCCGCCCCACAGCGCCGTGGCGCACCGTCCGGCGTTCTGGATCTGCAGCCCGTCCCGTCCGTGAGGTGTCCCGGCCTGCCACACCATTTGGCACTGTCATCCATCGCCCACATCCTGCCATCAAGTCGGGAGATTGACAATATGGCATCACGGCCACCCTGCACTACGCGATAGAGTACATAAGTGCGGCAGGGCCACGCTTCCAGCCATGTCTTTCTCCCTCAACCAGGCGCTCGCGCATCATCAGCATTCGTTCTTGCAATAACTTCACTCTTTTACATTCCAACTGCAGACAGTCTTTCCACCAGCTAGATTGAATCCGGCATCCCATTCATTCATCATCACACCGAGTCACACCGAGAAGCCATTCTCGTCCCCTCCTTATCGACAATCACGTTATAATACCCCTCAGGCCGAGGTTGCAACCCCAACAAGACCAGAATCGAGATCGCCATGCGTCCCCACACGGCACGTCTTCTACCCCTCGCCGCGGCGCTGCTAGCCGGCACCGACACGTGCAGCAACTTCGCCAACGCAAACCCCGTCTCTCGCAGGATGCCCGACAACACCCAGCCCGTCGGGACGAACCCCATCGCCAACCCCAAGGTCGACTACCTGGGTTTCCAGACCGCCGACAACAGCTGCTCCCACCGCGATCTCGGCTTCACGGGCGCCATCGCCGGCAAGTACTACGCCGTCTGGGGCGACGTGCTCTGGTGCGATGCCGGCGTGACGGACCCCGCCAAGGACACCGCCGGGTTCCACGGCATGGTCCGCGACGCCGTGTCCGCGACCACGAACAACCCTCTGCTTGTGCACGACTTGAACCTGGGAAGCAACGGACGCCAGAACCAGTTTGTTCCCTTTAATGCCTCGTGGGGTGAGAAGCAGGACACCGGGTTTGGCGGAACCAGTTTGGTTGAAGTAAACGCTGCCACTAAAACCGGCGCGGTGTTCTATCTTGTTGTAAGATGCCATCTTACCACATGCGAAAAAAGCCGAACGCTAACAGGTCATCTAGAACCAAAACTCCAACGGGCTCGTGGGCGCTGGCATCGCCAAGGTCGACGTCATCAACGGCACTCCAACCGTGACCAAGCGCTTCGGCGATCAAGGCTTCTGGTGGCCAGCCAACACCAACCCGCGATATGGCGACATCATGGCCTTCCGCGACCCCCGCTCCGAGTACATCTATGCCTGGGGCGGTCCCCCGACGACCAAGACCGGCTGGGTCGACGGGAGCTACGTCTACATGGTCCGCGTCAAGGCCAGCGACGCCTTCGACTTGACCAAGTACCAGTACTGGTGGGGCCGCCAGCAGGGCTGGAAGTCGGATCGCTTGACCACTTTCACGTCAGAGACTGCTGTTCTTTGGGGCACTGGTCAGGGCCAGGTTGTTTGGAACCAGTTCTACCAGTGCTACATCATGGTTCACCTCGGTTAGTATTCTCATTGATATGGGGTTTGAGTTCTGGTTAACTAATTCTGTATCAGGCATTGGTGGCGGCGCCGTGTTCTTGAGAACAGCCCCTAGCCCCGAGGGCCCCTGGACTCCCGATGTGCAGATCTTCCAGGCTCAACCCATTGACAATGGCCTGGTCTACGCTGGCGTTGCTCATCCCTACCTTGACGAGTCTGGAAAGACTTTGACCATGTCTTTCACCAACAACAACAGAATCCAGGTGATCAAGGCTACCTTCTCCAAGTGAGAAGTTACGAATCATGAGGGGATGTAACGTGGATACCAGGACAGGAACACGACAATTGGGAACTCGTTGATGAATTATTTCGTTCTTGTACATAGACACATTTCATTCTTCGTGTATACACCGTTTCAAAGCTACGAATATTTACCTTGACTTCATAGTACCGGCGCAAGCCTCTCCGTAAAACGACAGGGTCAAGCTCATCCAGTGTACTCATGTGACGAACACCATGCTGGCATTTTAATTCGTATGTCTCACAAGTAAGGAAACCAAAACGTACGAGAACCCTACTCGTTAACACTACTGACTAGACCATCGCACCAACTCGAAGACGACTGAACGAAATGAATTCTGGACGAACTTAAGGATCATCTACTCGAATTCGCTCCTTCAAAAGTTGAAACTTGGAAGCTATGGGAACTTCTAAGTAAGTGTCAACGATCTTGGGCGTCATGGATGAATCGTTCGGCAAATATCGGCTAGATACCACTTTGATCATTCGGGCGCGCGAATTAGTAATTCACGTCCCTATGGAATATGCGTTTCAATATTCTCTCATTGTTCTCGCATTGATCAATTCGCATGCTCAGAACCCAAATCTGGTGCAAGAGACTTCAAGCACGCGCCACTGTCAGCCACGGCCCACGCACGTCAGAACCACGAGAACGATAACGAGAACGAAGACTCTCTGGAAGCACTAGGTCACCAAGTACACGTAGTTTAATTCAGCCCTAGGAGGATGCGAACTCTGCAGCAAGGTGTATTCCTGTCGATGGAGCCCACAGTTACACGCGCGTCTACAGAGGTGGCGCGCTGTTCCGATGGATGGTGCGGATGGTTTCCGAACACTCAAGAGCCGCTACTTACTTCGTACTTGACAACAGATTCGTAAACAGAGCGTAGATCGCCAAGAGATCTGTAATACCGGCCGTGAAATGTCACGATAAAGCATCGAGCCCGGGTAATACATCAGCCCATGAGAAGAAATCGGGTAAAGTCATGTCACGAATCATCAATGTGCTGTTTCCCAAGTGAAGTTGCCTATTGTCACCTGGACCTACAGCTCCACGACCGGATTTACTTGAATAGGTAACAAGTTGTAGTAGTGTTGAGACTGGGTCCTCATGTTGTTCATTCTCGTGACTTGAAAAGGATTCTCTCAACAACTAGATCATCGTCTACCCAGTAGCTTGCGTCACGACATGAAATAATTTATCAAGTAACACTGAAGACTCTAGTCCTGAATGGGAAGCATTCATGATGCGAGGCTCATTCCAGCAGTCTATTCCTAGATCTCGGAACTAGTGGATGAGACGTACAGAGAAGTAGCTACAATATCTTCAGAGCGGCTTGGCGAACGACTCAGCGACCATTATCTTGTTCTTGGCAACATGACTGCCTGGAAGAATGGCCTGATTCTAGTTGCTGAAATCAAATGACTTCTTGGCAAGCGGCGATAGCACCATATACTCGTCATCTTCGACGTGGCTTGCCTCTTCCAACCCAGCGATGATCTACCCGCCCGTCACTGATGAGTTGCGCCAATTGATATCGTCGTGATGATCGGCATCGTGCTTCGCGTCGCCGACATGGGCGCGAGTGTGTTCGCCATGTTGCCATTCACATGTTCGGTGCCATCGCCACCCGAGGGCGACACCTCATGACCTGAGTTGCCGGTCTGCCTCGTGCTAACGACATCAGTCAATTGATGAGTGCCAAGAAAGTCGTGATAGACATGGTACGGATCTGCATTCCTCCTTTGGGGACCTCCGCGACCTGGGCCAGGTTGTGATAGATAATGGCGGCGTCGCGGCCAAGTCGAGCTGGGCTTGGCATCAACTCTGCACCGCTATCGAAACGCGCGCCTAGAAAGCAGTGGTGATAACCCTTGGCCTTGTTGATGAAATCAAAATTTCAAGGCAAAAAGGTCTTGAGACTTGCAAATGCCAAGAAAGGAAAAGATACCAGCCACTCCGCTCATCGGGTAGGACGGCGCCAAGCCAAGAGTCAAGAAGACGATGCCAAGACCTCGCGATGTAGCAATCGGCGGTGAATAACTTCATGTGATGAGCAGGCGAGACTCTTTTAATCTTACTCGAGCAGTTGCGGGGAAATCAAACATTTGGGGTATAAAATTAGATAGATAGGGGTCTTGGCACTGTCTCCTCTGCCACGCTGTTGCCAGCCCAAGGCTGATTGGGAAAAGAAGCATGGGGTCCTTGGCCCAAGTGTCTGCCCTGCGCCACGTTTTGACACCATCATCCCAGCTGTCCGGGGGGCACGGAGGCAAGGGAAGCGGGAGGGGTGCCGTCGATCACAGCAGCATGGCAACATGCAGAGCCCGAGCTCCGTTGCAGTCGGTTCCGACGGTTCGGAAATCATGTGCACGTAAAAGAGCCGAAGACGTCTATACTTTGCGCCCCCTCCTCCTCATCCCGCCAGGGTGGTTCGTCTGCTTGTCGAAAGTGCCCGGCCACATGAGCTAATGGGCACCATCGTAACTGGCCAAGTTGCCTTGGGTCTTGGCTGTTCAAGCGTGCACAGTCACTGCAGGGTCTACCCCATCATGTGGTTTCACCTAGAAAGCTTAACGGCCCGTTCCGAATGCCCTCACAGAAGCCGCTATTAATATCTGCGTCATGAGACTGAGAAAGCTGCACCAGAAGCGCCGACGAGATGTGAAAGAGACCATCAAGTCTTGGCGTTTGATTCTGAGCAATAGCACATGTCGCTTGTCTATAGCATCGACATTTGGGTTCATCCTTGGTATCCACGGCACACCGCGGTACTGGGGAGCTCGGACGCAGACCTTTGGGCAGCTGAGTTCTCGGCACGCGGCGTACGGCACGTCAATACCCTGCCATCCAAAGCGAGTTCAACCTGGCAGCCAAGACCCTTTGGGAGCTATGAGCATATGAGGTCTATATCTGAGGCAAGTTGATCAACCGTCGATCCCTGTGAGGCAAGCCGGGCGTCACTTGTGCTTTGCTGAGGCTCTGGTGATTCTTGGCACGGCGACCTTGATGTTTCGCGCCATGAGGCTCGGCCGCCGTCACCTTCAGTGAGCTTGTCCGAGACGTTTTGACATGCCAAGCTGGCCAGCTGCATTCTCGGGCACTTTCTATGTCCCGGCGGACAGAGTTTACAGGCTGTCAGCCTGATGATCAGCACATCCCGTCGTGGGGGCGACCGGAAGCCCGTTCGAGTATTTCATCCCATCTTTCTATTATCACCAGCCACGACGAGTGCGGGGTTGAAGGTGTTTTGTTATCTGCATATTGGCTTTGCCAAGACCTTGGATTCAGAAAACGAGACAAATTCATGAATTAAGCAGGCAATTCTAACTGGGAATCATCTATGCTGGAGTTGAGTCGCAGAGAGAAACAGTCAACCAAACGAATCAATCGAAACAGCTGTTGGAAGCAGAATAGCAAAGCCTGTTATCCAGGATGGGGGTGAGCGGATTAGCGCAGCAATGTAGTCATCAAACCCTTCCTACTTCTGCGGGAGATAGCTGGATGCCGCTGACCGAGACCCGTCGAAGTTGCTTGTTGAAGTCATGGGGTAATTGTTGACTTGATCCTCCGGGTCTGAAATGGTGAAACGGGTTGCCGCAGAGTTGCTGATAATTCGAGAAGGGTGGAAATAATTGAACGCTGCTGACACAGCAAGCATCAACAGTGCGTCGAAAATGTAGATATATACTTCTTTGGACTGCAGCTCCCCATCTTCGCCCATGACATACTCAATGACTCGGAAGACTGAGCGAACCAGAATGAGAAAGCTCGCAACGTAGAGCACTTGGAGGAGTCGTCGCCAAGGGGTTCTGACCGCAAGACTGGTTGGGGTGGGGTCGCGGCTGATACGAAGATGAAAAAGAATCGTAACAACCATGAAGAAACCGAAAAATAAGATTTGGATGCCAAGTCCAACAATGATAATCGTTTGGCCGAGATCCTTCTTCTTTTGGGTGTCTGCACCGGCAAGTTGCCCACCACCTGAGACATGTTAGCCACTGTTGACTCAGATGCTCTGAGCGGGCTATGACCTACCGATTGCCTGGCCAAAAATAGACAGAATGTCTCCAAGCAGAAAGAATTTCGTGAGCCACTTTCTCCGAATGAGAGAATGTTTCTCAGCATCCAGCAAGATGACCAGTCTCCCAAACACCATGTAGATCGATGCGGCATAGAATGGAGGCCCCAACAACAGTAGCAAAGCTTGAATAATGTAGGGACCCTTTGTCCAGTTCGGTGTCTCAGTTGCGTTGATAGCTCGGCCGGCATATCCAACAGCCTCAACTATGGCCCATTAATTTCGCTGTCTGACGAGAAAGAGCATATGCACATACCAATGCAACCAATCAAGAATGGTATGAAATACCAGGTTCTGGTTTTGACAAGTTGAAATGCATGGCCGGCTGCAGAAAGTCCGAAGCAAACGGCAAAGATGATCGCCGCAGGCAGGGAAGGGTCATAGCGGTAATAATCGTTCGCCATTGTTGTTTCCTGAGTTGCGGGATTGAGTTCTCGAGACGTATGGCTCCAACGTTTTGGAAAAGGGTCGTCAAGTAATTTTACTAAAATCAATAGCTGAATTTCGGTCTCCCTGGATCCTTAATGCTATTGATTGTTATGCTCAAGCAGACTTCTCTCTTTAAACACTTCCATCACCAAGCCACAGTTGTCCATCTGGAACGCCCGGAACCAATCTCTCCTACCAATGACACTAATTCCTAAATCATACCAGAATTGAAGCTATCTCTGCTCAGCCTCTACAGTCAGACGCGGAAACGAGTGGTGTTTTCTACGATATGCGAAAGAGAAAACGAGAACGGATAGTCGATACCGATAAACGATAAACGAGTCGTATACCGTTGCCTCCATAGTCTCACGACATCCAACTTTCCCATCATGCTCAGCCCTGTGGGGGGAGGGCTTGAAGGTGCGCGAGTGATTGCATAAGCACTCAATACATGACCTGCGTACGAATTCCTACGAGAGACTAAATTTCAACCGTCATGCTGCTAGCGCCGCTGAATAGAGTGACAGCTGTCAATGCGCCGAACATCCGTAAAATACTCAAATACTTGAAATTACGACAACCAAGACGCCGTGCTAAGCAGGGTTACGACTAGACACGATGCCCCTCTAATTGGAATAATCAGAAAGCCGCTCTTTGTGATTGGCCATCGGGGCAGGCAGACGCTTCTCCCCGTGTCTACCGCCGTAAAGTCCTGCTCCGTGTCAGCATATCATAGTAATCAGATACAGAACCCCGGTTAAAGGCGTGGAGGCAGTGTCGTTTTCGGATCGCCTCATCATTGGCCAGTATCTCTGCGCCGAGTCAAAATCTTCTCGGCCGGGGATTGACCGGGGATTGACCCCAGAGGGCCCGCGGAGCGCCCGGACGCTCTTCACCACGGAAGCCACGGGCGCGGGTGGTGTGTGGCTGGTCGTGCTGGTCAGCGCGTGTGCCGTCTCTTGGAGTCTTGGGAGCGCCAAGACTTTGCCGTAGGCCGATGTTTCCCTGTCAATTCAAATTGGCTGGCAGTCGCCGGATCGAGGCTTAACTCAGGAAACCCCCATCTCTCCCAAGAAACTCTATTCAGCAGAGGAGGTGGGCGGGAACATCGGCGGACGATCTGGGCACGGCGACGCAATACTGAGGCTTAGCTGCTACCTGCTGGGCTGAGCCTGGTCTTGGCGATGGACGCAGGATTAAACGACACAGGTTTGGCCTAACAATCGTGAGAGGGTATTTCATCAAAAAAGCCTTTCTACCAGATACACCAACTCTGACGAGATGTCTTGGCAAATTCGCGCCCTGGTTTTCCTCTTTAGTCTCAACAGCTGGTCTGTCTCTTCTTCATCCCATTTGCCGCGGCCGCAACGTCGACCAGAAGCCGTTTCACTGGTTCTATATTCAGCCTGTCCATGCAAGGCTGTCAATGCGCCAGCGGGAACCACGTTGGAGTTTGGAGCGCATGCTGCTGCAGATACACCTCAGTAGAGACGACAGTCAGGGCTCCCCCACATGACGCACGTACTTGAAAGGCTTAGCCAGACGACCCTTTACCGCTCCTGGCCGCTCCTCCCGCGGACGCGGAGCGTGTGAGTGTGCGTGTGCGTGCGGCGGCGGGGGACCCCCCCATCACATCACTGATCAGGGAGCATCGGCCGTCATACATACTCGTTAAGGTATCCAGGCCTGCCGTAGAGAGGTAGGGGTGCGGCATCTCCGCCCGTACGACGGAGAGGGGACGGTCTTGGCGCGACTCAGTTTCCGCGTCGCTGACACCGTCACCCCTAATCACCGTCGCCGGCTGGGAATACCAAGGAACCTAGTAAGCTTCACTTCTCCAATTTTTTCCCTTCCCATCTCGAGCCCTCTTCCCTCCAAGCTTCATGGCTAGCCTTCCGGACCCCCGTCCGGCGGGGTGATGAAATTGTCGATGGTTAAGTTGTTCGAATGGCAGACTCAGGGCTTGGCATTCCCGCGCATGTTCTATCCGTATCTTAAGAATAGTGCCCTTGACCTGTCAGTAAATGCGTCAAGTACTGAGGTATTTGTGCCTGACTGCCTACTACAAGATCAGACGAAGCCTGGGCGTACCCGTTGACTTCCCCATCCGTCTTAGCTTTGTTTAGTCGGCGAGCAACAGTGTTCGACAAGGCTCAACACAACAACACCCTCGTCTTGGCTATCTTTGGAGGTGGCCGGCGTATATACAGAGCACACATACTCCGACCAAGACACCAGACCACCCCCACCAGCTCGTCCTTATTAACTGGACCTTGTCCTCAACCTCGTCCTCGTTGTCGTTTTCGGATATCATTAATCATTCTCAATGTTGCCTCATCGGCAGTGAAGTCTTAGCAAAGAAGAGCCGCATACGATCTCACCATGAAGCGTTTGGGGTACAGGAAATCCCGAAATGGGTGCTTGAGATGCAAGGAGAGAAGAGTCAAAGTAGGTCGATGCAACCTCCCAAATTCCCCTGAACCCCCTGGTGCCACTTAGAAGCCGACACTCGACGTTGAGATGTGAGACTAATGCGCGATCCTCCTGACGTAGTGTGACGAAAACAGGCCATGCAGTGCCTGTGTGCGCCACGGGCTGCCTTGCAGTCTACTAGAAAACGCGGGAGCGTCAACAAGCGGCTCGTCCCAGGTGTCGGCACAGGCGCCGGCGGCAGGGCATCGGGCCAGGCGATCGGGATCACGGGTAAGTTCTGTTTCCCCAAGAATCGAAACTCTTTGGTGTTGAGGTATCTCGTTCTCGGATCTGACAGCGGCGGGGGTGGATAGGGGTCGGCAACGGTTAGGCGGAGGCCAAGCGCGCAGTCGCCCGCGTCTCTTTCGCCACAGTCCGCAGCCGGATCACTCGGTGGCCACCATGGCGCGTCGAGTCCAGGAGGGCAAACTTCTCCGTCTTCGCAGTCGGACCCGTTCCCTTACTTTTCACGCTTCTTAACCGACCTGAACAAGACAGAGACGGCCAGCGGCTGGATCTCAGATCTTGAGCTTATGCACCATTACACTTCGGTGTCGTATCGAACCTTCTCACACTCCTCTCAGGCGCAGAAGACCCTCCAGTATGATGTGCCAAGAGAGGCGCTCTCTTACCCCTTTCTGCTTCACCAACTCCTTGCCTTCTCAGCCTACCATCTGGCATACCTCCAACCAGACTGCCGCCATGCCTACCTTATGCAGGCTGCCCAGCACCAGAATGACGCCATCAACGGCATGAGAGGAACTTTGCTCGGCACAATCTCCTCCACAAACTGCCACGCCCTCTTCGCGTCTTCCATCTTCCTGACGCTAAGCGCCTTCGCCACCTACCCCAGCTATGAGAAGTACAACCCAACCTTCTCACCCATCGACAGCATGCTCGACATCTTCACCCTGACAGACGGCATGAGCGTGATTCTGCGTGCTTCAGACGACGATCTGCGCAAGGGACCGCTACGCGAAATCTTCATCCGCGGCCCCGGCGAGTCTCAGACGCCGGAACCGTCGCTTCAGCCCCTCTTTGAGCGGCTCCCCCGGCTCAGTACCCGGTTAGCTGAGATCGGTGCTATGGAGACCTCTACCGAGGGCAAGTACACCATCAATAACGCGGTAATAGCATTGAGCGAAGCTATTGCCAAGGTATCCACCATGAACGCCATGTCTGCCCCAGTTGAGTTCCGCGCGGTGTTCCTGTGGCCGGTACTCATGTCCAGCGACTACCTGGACATGTTGCGGCGCCGGCATCCCGCAGCTCTAGTCGTCTTGGCTCACTATTGCGTCATTATCAACATGGCAGAACCCTTCTGTTGGTTCCTGAACGGCTGGGCCCGAGCTCTGCTGTCCATCATCTCGGAACAGCTTATGGGCACGGCGTGGGCGGAGCTCATCATGTGGCCCATAGAGGTCATCGGAGTGGGAAGCTACGAGCTACAGATAGAACATATGGCGCACGCCATGCCTGTCGTACTCTAAGTTTTGCTATTTCTTTTGCAGTTCGTCTCTTGACGATATTTGGAGACAGTTCACGGTTTCACAGCGAGGCGGAGCGGTTCGCAGCTGGATTTGGATGCTCATTACAGAAATCAGATTTACAGCGTCTTCAAGTTTGGACGGAAAAGGGCGACAACTGGGTTCAGCGCAGCGATACACACGATAAAGGTTGCCAGGCTGGGACGGGCAAGACGGAGTTTGTGTGAGGCCTTCCACGGCCCCGGAATTTGGAGTACGGCTCTTCGGAACTTGGCAAACCTTGAAAGGCACACAGTAACGCTGTAAGGTTTATGAAATGTCAACTCTGTCACTATTCTATAGGAAGAATACTTGTAGAAACTTTCATCCCATCCCATGATCCCAACGGGCCGTCTGTTCCGAGCCATTGGCTCAGCCTTGTGCATTGCTGTCTGCCTTGTGTAAGTCAACACGCGAGAACGATCGTAATATCGCGGGTGCTAATGGTTGCTGTATTGCAGGGTGGGAGGTCATGCTGCCCTTGCGTAATGTGGAGCTAGAATGTTACTCTACGAAAACGAATATCCTACGTGAACGCTAAGAAGCATGAATGCGTGTTTTGCCATCTACCATTTCCACTCGAGGACGTTCTTGCCAAATATTTCTACTAGCAACATTTTCCAACTTGGCCTGGGAATCGACGGCAAAAATGCCAGAGGAAAGGTGAAGTGACGTCTGATTCCCTGAAAAATGTTGACGCAAGCTAATATGGTGCTTGACAGCCGGGATGAAAGTTCTTTGCGCGATCAAATTGGTGTTTGGGTCAGCCCTTAGTACAAAGGCTTGGCTCTTAACACTCGATGCTCCTCCTTGGCCAACGATGCCTCCGACACCATCGACTTTCGTCGGGAGGTCCACGATACCGCTCGCACCGGCCGTCGAAAGAACAAGGGCGTCGTCAGCTCGTTGGGTGAAGCCTTCTCCCCCAAGCCCCTGAAAGGCTACTTCTGGCAAGAAGTTTCCCTTCGTCGTGTGGGAGGCAATGGCAAAGCCTCCGTCAACAAGCTGGATGCTGTCTATCCATGAAGGAGTATCCGCCATGGATCCCACATTGATCTTGTGGACCCGAATGTGCCACCCTGGGAAGTGTTCCATGGCAGGCACCAGGGTCGTCTCGATCAACAAGTCAAGATACTTCCAAGGCTTCCAGGTGCTGACCAGAGATTGTACCTCAAAGGACACACCGTCTCTGTTGACGATTGATGTGGCCTCGAGACGCACATCAGTGGGTTCCCACCGAACCTTCCAGCTATCGCCATCGTCGTTGCTGGCGCAAAGTGTGCTGTCAGGGGCTAGCTGCGTAAGCATGTTACCTGTGGGCACGCTGAATGCAAAGGCTGAAGAGTAGGCAAACTTGCCATACTTGGCCTCCCTTGCTTTGAACGTCTTGGTTGTCATCTGCCCCGAAGACAAGAACAAGTGGTGTTCAGCGGTGCTGCAGAGGATCTGCCTAGGGGGCCAGACCACCTCGATACGATTCAAACCCTCATGACTCGACGTCCTGTTGTTTTTCCACTGTGCGCCATCAAGTGGATGAGGTAGTTCCTCGCTTGTCCAAAAGGGGTGGTCTTCGTCGAGTCCTAGTACTATGAAGCTTTTCAGACACCAGTACACCGACTGCGGCGAGTTGTAGTCTTCGCTCAGGAACATGTTGGGATATGCGAAGCCGATACTTATCGTCCCGTCTGTGTTGAACGTATCAGGTTGTTTTGCCCACCAGCGGAGATGCCGAAGAAGCAAGCCTTTGACAGCTCCAACATTGTCAATCGGGGCTGGCAAACTGACACCAGTGGTTGCCGCAGCGGCCCAAAAGGCCGCAAAGGCGAATCTGTACGTTAGACTTCGGCCGAAAGGTATCGCAGCTCCTGTGCATAGTCAGTCTAGGGTAACGCATTAGAACAAAGAGCCTACCATTAGTATCGAAATATCTCCAATAAGTCGACGCAAAGTCTACTGCCTGCTGTCTGTACCTCTCTACCCTTTCTTCATCATCCACAGCAAACCTGATGTACAAAAGTTGGGCAAACTGGATGGCGAAGCTGCCAGAGTAGTAGTCGGCTTGTTTCCTTTCCTCTCCCCAGAGCCCGTCGCTAGACCAACCGTCGCCAAGGTAAAACGAATCCAGCAAATCGAAGTCTTCCTCCATGAAGTGACGCACAGTTTCCATTTGAACGCCAAGAGTCTTGACAAGAGCAAGGTTGACGAAGATACGGAACCAGCGCCAATTGTTCTGCGGCATCTTCTTGCCGTTGACGTGGCCTAACCAAGTCCGCAATCTCTCCTTGGCCTCTCCGTCGCATGATGCCAAGAATGCGTCGGGGGAGGTCAAGAGTGTAAATGCGATGGACTCCATCTCCACCATCCGTTGATCAATGTCTCCCACGTCGCCCCAGTACTCCTCAGATTCAGGATCGGTGCCTGCCACGACCCCCGTCGTCCAAGAATTGAGATCCACGCCATTGTTGGCGTCGAAGCTGGGTTCGCGGAGGAGGCTAGCAACCACCCAAAGCGGGCGGGCGAATCCCTCCAACTGGGCCGAGACCTCGTCGAAGCCGGCAGCAGTGTTCGTCGCGAGCTTGATTCGTGCTTTCTCCGTCGACTTGTACGACTCCAATGGTTCGAGCAGGGCGGCAGCGGCCCGCACGAGATCGCCGCGTGTGCGAAATTGATTGTCTGAGAAACCGACTAATGGTGACATTGTGAAAGACAAGTCTTCTGCAGATTGAGAAGAGGAAGTGACGGCAAAGCAAGAAATTAGAAATGTTTTGAATGTCGATTGTCATGATCGCGGCCTATGAATGCGACCTCTCGTCAAGTGAGGAGTCAACGGAAGAACTCGCCCGGTCTTCGGGCCAAATGGGCAAGCACCGAATGGCTTATTTCCCGATGCTGTGCGACTACTACATCCCGAGCAACCTTGGCGTCGGATATTAAGCGGATCAATCGCAAGAAGGCAAACACTGTCAAAATGTAGAGCAACAGGAGTAAGGTACGATGAATCAATTACTTGGGCATCTATGACTATGAGAAAGCACCATTTTCCTATGTCTGAGCGGCCACATTTTCTAAAGTTTAGTGGCTTTACTAGGGAGGACGATGATAGAAGACGACGATAGAAGACGACGATAGAAGACGACGATAGAAGACGACGATAGAAGACGACGATAGAAGACGACGATAGAAGACGACGATAGAAGACAACAATGGACGACGACTATGGACGACGATATTGGACGATGACAACAAGAACAATAACAGCGACTACAACAGGAACGATGATAGCGAGCAAACAGTTATTACCGTCTAAGCCTTTTGGTGACCACCAACGGTCCATGCCATAACTACCTGCCACACTGTTGTCCTTACTTAATACACATCATCGCGTTCTTCGTCCTCGCCATTCCACCAACCATTGTGTACACGGTCCATGTGATCGTAGATGTCGGCGAGTCCTACATTCTCTCCACAGAAGAAGCACCAGTGGGCGCCGCAGGTGCAGGCAATGTGGTCGCATCCACCCATTTTCTCTGTTAGAGTGCCGCAGCCAGGGCAATTTCTGAGCTGCAGCTTCGTGCCCTTCATCTCCTTGCACTCATCGCAACACCAGTTGAACACTTCTTGGGGCGCCCCAGCCGCGCACACCCTCTCGACAAAGCGACGAGCGAGGCCACAGTCATCGCACCAAGCATATATCCACGATCCGGATTCTTCCACGGCAGTGCCAAGGTTTCCGAGCTGCGACAGACCCAAGGCGGATACTGTTTTGCGGGTTGGCTGGCGGCGACAGAAAGGGCACGATAGAGCGGCGATATTGATAATCCTGCCCCTAGAGTTGAGACCATACCAGTCTTCCAAGCATCCACTGCAGATGGTCTGATGGCAGCCTGAGCGACCGCATGCCTGACGCAAATCGGTCTTTCGAATATTGGAGAAGCACAAAGTACACTCCCCAGCCTCTGTTTTCCGAGACTCGACCCAGGAACGAAGCGAGTCGAACACCTCCGCTTGGTTGTGCACCACCTTGCCACGGATAGTCAGGTGAGTAGACTGTCCAGCTCCAGCTGGAAGAATCTGTACATTGGTTGCCAAAGACTGTCGGTCCGAGACTGCTGAGATGGTGTGGAAGAGAGATCGGCCGTTGAAAGGTTCTTTAATGGCACCGTTTTCGTTGCAAAGAAGCCATGATGTGCCGTTTTCTCCGCTCAAGCTTTTGGCAGAAGTTTCGTAGTCAATTATAGTGACCTTGTTCGTTACGCATCCAGGACATCTGAAGCTGGCGGCATCGAAGTCAGAAGGGCGGTACGTCTTTGGCCACATAATGCGGTTCAGGCACTGCGAGCACTCAACCCAGGGGGCATTAGACGAGTTACCGTGTCGGCAGTAGTAGCACTTGGGACGCACGTTCAGAGCGTCTGGGTTGTAGACAACGTATTGGGCACGACAGGTCGGAGTGAAACACTCGACCCATGTGCCTTCCGTCTTCTCATTGTCATCAGCATGGACGTTCGTCTCCCTCCTTAGCTTTTCATCGTCAAAGGGCTGGCAGATATTGCAGCTGCACGTCTGAGGACAGAGACCGCAGACACCGTCGCGCCCCATTATTGTGACTGAGCGAGGGAAGCTGCAGCTTTTGCAGATCACAACAGGCCCAAGAGCGACTTTGGATTTCTCCGGATGCCAACCAACCTTGGCCTGGAGCGTGGTGTTGAGGTTGAGCTCAAGTAGCTTGTAGTCAACTAGAGTCCGGAACAGCTGACGATCGCCCTCCAGCAGGATGCAGGCGTCGTGGCTGTAGCGATGGGTGATGCCTTCGGTAATTCGCTTCTCGTAGTCTCTGTCGGCGTCAAGAAGCAACGAAAGGCAGCTTGCGTTCCAAGTTTCCGGTATGTCCAAGTTGTTCCACTTCTTGCTGAAGAATAGGAGTTCCTGGTCAGCGGCTTCTGTGAGGGGCTTCAAACCTATACGCAGAGAAAGTGCGGCTAGAAGCGCTCCCGGTCGGGCTGCCAGCATTGTTCCAGGAAGAATGAGGTGAAGGAGTATTCTCCAGAACTTGCGCTGGTACTTCGCATTCGCAAGTGCCATTGGAATCCGAATAATCTCCTCGTTACCTTTCATGTGAGCAGGCAGGGTGTCCTCAGACTGGACATAGGTAAGTCGCGTGAGCACTCGACCAAGTCGGCGGAGAATGCGAGAGTCGCAAGAACGACCGATCTCCATCAGCTCGTCGCGCGTGAAGCCAGCGACACCTTGCCTGCTAGAGATTTTGGCCTGGTGGTCGTCACCGTCGTCACCATTGCCCTCGTTTGTGAAACATACGGTCGGATCCAAGAATACGCAGGGGTATCTCTCCTCGTTGGGGACCTGGCTGATGATGTCGAGGATTTCTGCAGCATAATCGTACGACTCTTCTAGCCAAGTCTTCATCCGACTCTTCTTCTCAGGCTCGGAGATTCGATCAACTGCGTAGCCGAAGGACTGAATGAGACCATCTCGGGCTGGGTTTTCGCGGTCATTGCAGACGGTACGCCAAAGAGTCCCGAAGATGGGGTTCACCGCAATAGCAGCAACATCTGCATCGATGAGCGACTTGAGCTGGTCGATAACGAATCCTTGGTAATCTGTATCGGCCATGTATCTCTTCGAGAAATCCATGACTGGGGTCTTCCTGGCATCGACTACAGTATGCAACTCGTTAAGAGTAGGGTTGCGGGACTCGATGTTCTCCTCAACAACATACTCCGCATTTGTTGATTGGCTGACTGGAAAGTATTTGCCAGTCGTGTCTCCGTCACCTTCATGGGTACTGTTCTGGATCGCTGCTGCATCTCGGTACTGCAGCAGTTTGGCAAACTTCCGCTCTCCGGAAGCAGAGGTTCCCAGCTTTCCGACACCCATCCATGACAGGAGGATGCCGATTGTCAGCTGGGAAATGGCATCAGCAGTGGTGACACTCGCATCCCCGATATCCAGCTTAAAACAGACGCCACCCGTCAGATGGGATAGGAACAGGAACGGAGACAGGGTGTCAGCGATGGCCCCCTGTATGATAGAGAAGACCTTGGCCTTATTCTCGCCCTGGAGGGCCTTGGCTCCGGAGACCCAATCGGTGAATAGGTTGCCAACGCCGTTGAAGGAGTCCGCCTTAGACAGGTTCTTGATTTCGGTGTCTCTGTTTCTGCTGGCAATGCCGAGAGTATGGGGCGGAGCGTCTGCGTAGAGAACAATGATCGTGGTAGCTTCTGGTCTCATGACGCTATAGGCGCGTGCGAGACCGGTCTTCGCAGCCTCGGGCCAGTCGATACTGTGACGTCCTGAGTCGGTGCGGATGCTCTTGGCCATGGAGAGGAGCTTCGACTGTGTGATAGTATCTTCGCCATCGCCGTACCAGCCAGACCACTCGGTAACCATGTCGGCCGAGTAGTCACGGTATGCCATGACGCCAATACGAGAGAAGCAGTCTGTTAGGGCGGATACTCGAAGAATCTCGGGCAAAGACTGATTGAGGGCCCGAAGGTAGCTACTCATGGACGCAGTGGCGTCCGTCAGGACGAGGAGGTCAAATACCTCCGAAGCCATACTGAGTAGCAAGTGATGTTTTCCACGCCGTATTAGTCAATCGGGTGCTTTGGAAGAGGAGGAGGAGGAGGAGGAGGAGGAGGAGGAGGAGGAGGAGGAGGAGGAGGAGGAGGTTGACCGCGATGAAGGAAGAGTGGCTAGAAATGAGAAGAAAAGACAAGAACCCTCATCCTATTTATGTCCCATGGTGATGGTCAGAGGGAAGGTGAGGCCAATCGTCGAGTTTGACTCACGCCGCCGTCAGCCACCCGTGTAGACAACCCGTTTACGGTACCCGTTGGAAGGGCCTCTGCGGTGGCCGTTGATGCGTCACTCGCCGACATCCATCGGAAGGAGTCTCGTACCAACTGAACTTTGAGTCATTGTACTTGGCTTTCAGGGTCAACAGTTCATCTCAATCTTTCGATCTTGTTGTGTACCCTAATTGCACCAGGGCTTGCTGCCTCATGTCGGTTGACGGGGGAGCCGGTTGGGGAGATGCAACTGGGAAACCTGTTCAGGGAGGGAACCCCCCAGGGTACTTGACCTGCCTGGCATCCATGGCTATTCTGGGCCTCCAGAAGGTGCCAGGGCTAATTAAGCGCCGCCCAGGCCACTGTTGGCCAGGTGTTGGCGGGCTGAACCGCCCTCAAAGATGGCGCGCGCCTAATTCCTCAAGAAACCGCCTGATTCCGCCTGGTTTTCCCGAGTCTGCGCGTTCCTACGTAGTTAATTACCCCTTTTAAACATGGATAGTAATAGAAATCTTCATACGGAGTAGTGACCCCGATACTAATTGCGATAACGACTAACGATGATGACGAACGGCGACGACGAACGAACGGCGACGACGAACGACGATACATAACGACGACGAACGACGATACATAACGACGATAACTAACAACAGCAACTAGCGAGGAAGACGACAACGAATACAACGACAATAGCAATAACAATAATAGCAGCGACGACGACATTAAACTAGATAGTATCACTATAGGAAAAGTGTTAAAATACCAATAATAGTTATAGATCTTTTTTTACTGTGAATTATAAGTATTTCAATATTGAATACTAATTTTTATTTTATATCTATTGTTTAGTTTATGTTATATTCCCTTAGATTTATAAGTCTAATTTAGTAAATTTGATATTCTTATTATTAAACCTCTCACTATTTAAGATAGGTGACGCTCTGAAGCTGCTTATGCCACTCGCAGGCATATCCGCTTCACGTCTACTGCAGAAGCAGCTAGACCGCAAGCAGTCTATCATCTATCTTTAGGGGGCTTGGAATTACACTACCAACTACATATGTATGTAATTAGCCAACGACAGATGTGCAAGAAGAGGCGTAGGTACAGTGGCTTAGAAGTGGTCTTGAAACTCTTCTTACTGCGGACTGCTGTAATTATTTCCCAGATTTGGTACCAGACAATGTCAGACACACCCTCATCGCTCCTCGCGCCATCAATGATCTCCCCGTTCATAATCCCATGCACGTAACACTGCCCAACAAGCAGGTAATTCCTCTTCCCCCAAGGCCGGAGACAGAAAGGCATCTTCCCGCCGTACAAGACACAAATGACATCGCCAGCTTACATCACTCTCGGACCGAGGACGTAGTATCCATTCCGGGTCCTCGCAAATTTCCGATCGCACGACGCGCCGTTGGCCGTGCGCGCGCGCACTTGGCTGCGTCTCCTCCGCCCGTCCATTCCTACAGCTTATCATTATTACTATCAGACATCGCATAGGAAGAGGAATCTAGCCCGGCTGCTTGGGTAAGATAATAAACCCCGGGTGCAAACCACTGCTGCGTTGGGTCCGACTCGTACCAATGGTTGTTGTCTTGCCACGTGGTGGCGACGCAAGCGCTACTGAGCGTCTGGACGTAGGCTAAGAGAGCGACAACGTCAGATCCAGGAAGCGTCCGATGACGACCGCGTCAAGATGGAGCTGATGGACAGAACTAGCTTAGCACCTGAAATGACCTTTTCCGGTTATAAGGCTACACACGTTGTGGCACGGCATAAGAGCCGTGACTTCGATCAAACTGCAGCCAACGGCCCCGATGTTGATGTGGAGATGCAGATAGGCAGCATTATCATGCATGCTTGGTCTGATATCGAGCATGACATCCTATATGGGCCATCCGCTACTGGTAAGACCTCACCTGATCTGGTTCGTCTGCTGGACCTCGTCAACGGAATCGTCATGACGGGCGAAGTAGCTCTGTAGCAACTCGCATCAGTGGCTGCTGCCGAAGCCACGCGGCAGGCGGATGACCGCAGACAGAAGGCAGCTACCCACGACTTTCTGCGACTTTGTTCTGTAAATACTGAAAAGAATAGAAGCGGCGCAATCGCGCGGCATGAGTGAATGGTCGAGAAGTATGCCTTGGTTATTCGATGTTCTCAAGGCCAGGGATCAAAACAGCTATGGTAATATCGAGATGCTTCTGAAAGACAAGGACGTAATTTGACACAATTTTCGAATCAGTTCATGGAGGTGGGCCTACGGAGGATCAATGGGGAGAGAAATACTACAAGTTTGGAAGGACTCCCGAAGGAAAGCTTTGATGGTTGCTACGAACACAAGTTAAGCATGCCTGTGGGGTGGTTCGAATCATTTGAGTACTTGAGTATATTTTAATGACCAGGGGTAAATGCGGCGATAGTGAGAGGAGGCGTGATATTGCAGCAATCAGCTGAGTGGCGTTAAATGCTGAGCACCGCAATACGGGATATGCAAGCCTGCAGATACGCAGATACTAATCAGGAATGTGCTATTGAGTGCGCAACTTTGGCATAGTCTGCAGAACGGCGATTCTGCCGAATCTTGAGTAAGCTTGGGGTATGATTGAAAAGCACACTTGACTGGGCCTTGTCCATTCATTTTGCATTCGGACAAATGCACGGCGAGAACTGGTCTGCCTGGACGAATGATGCTTCATTTCGAGCTGAAGGCGACTAGGGGCCTGGCAGCTGGCCTTCGGAGCTGAATGTCAGGAAAATCACTCGGCCAATTAGGGCCAACCTCAGAAGCATGGGTAATGGACGGGTGACCAGGTCAAAAAAAACGCTATCAGCACTAAGATGCAGCCTGATTCTTAGCTTTAGGCGCTGCTGGGCTGATCTGAAAATATCTCAACATTAGTTCTCCTTTGGGGTTTAAAGGAGAACTGGAGCCTGCTTCGCTGCTGTGTGACTATCGTGTAATGTTTTGCAGCACCTTATTCCGCCATGGCCGTGGTCGTTGCTAACGCCAAGGTTGCCGTTGTCGCAACGACTCCTGTTGATCAGGGTGACGATGAGGTTACACAGATCTGGCAGGAGGTGCAGGCGATGGTGATACGGATGGCGGGAGGGGATCCCAACAAGATTGATAAACAACTCGATATCGACGGAGTCCTACAACATCTGGAGCAAGTGCAAGCCAAAGATCAGAAGGCTGCAGAGAAGCACGCTGCTGTCAAGGACACCTTCAGCAAGACACTTCAAGTTATTTCAAAGGTTGGCGGCTTAGTTGCCGACGGCATTTCCAATGTGAGATTGCCTCTGCCGCCCACAGCTGAGATGACTATTAAACATATCATAGGCTTTCGGTCCCGCGAATCAGTGCTTCAACGCGCTGAACTTTGTTATCGTGGCATGGCAATCATACTCGGAGGCGTTTGAAAGTCTTGCAGCACTCCTCGAAAAGTGCGCCGAATTCTTTGAGCGATTTACCTACTACACGAACAGAGATGCGTCTCTCAGGAAAGTCATCTGCTGCCAATTCAGATTGTTCATCAGAGTATGCGACAAGTCACTTCAACTCGGGAAGAAGAGACACAAGATCAAGATGTTCTTCAGTCGCATGTTCCTGGATGATGATGACATCAAAGGGCTGCTGAGCGAGATGGAGAACCTCAACGCACGGGAACACGGTCTTGTATCTGCCCAGACATTCAAGATCAGCCAAGACGCCGCAAAAGCCAGCCAAGAGGCTGCCAAGACATCGAAGGATAGTTCAATGAAGCTCGACACGCTGGTTGAGCAGAACACTGCCAACAAGAAGGAGAAGACGGAGCAGAAGTTCAAGGACAAGGTGGAAAAGGCTTTCTTCGGAAAGAATTCCAAAGAGGTCCCCGAAAGGGGAGAAGACCTACGCAAATATGGCGCGAGCCGAATAGAGGGCACGGGGAAGTGGCTTGACAACGATCCTCTGTTCACAGCTTGGATGACTGGCGATGATACTACCGATCCTATCTTGGGTATTGAGGGGCTCAAAGGTTCAGGAAAGACACACGTGGTCACACACATTATTGATCGGCTCCAGAAGCAGAAAACAGTAGGTGGCTCTGGCACGAGATCAGCCGTAGCGCATTTCTTCCTAGAGGCAGATGCCAAGGAAGATGTCGCAGCAGGGTTCAGAAGGAAGCATGTAATTGCGTGTCGTGCTTCGAAGAGCCTGTTGTGGCAGCTTGCTCAGGAGGAGACGCCGTTTCTCAAATCAATTGCTGGTCTTTGCGACGCCGACAAAGTCGACCTAGATGACCCAGTTGCCATTTGGAGACAATTCCTTCTTGAGAATGAAGATCGGAGCACTATCGACAGCACATTCTTCATTGTTCTGGATGGCCTTGGAGAGAATTTGGACGCCCTCACCAATCTGTTCAAGATGCTCTCCGGTAACCAAGCACGTCTTCGCACTAGAGTCTTAGTGACCGGCACTTCGTCAACGTTTGAGCAACTCGAAAAGGAAGATGAAATTCGGATGAAAAAGCTGCGGCTTGAGACCCGCAACGCTGAGGACATCAAGCTTTACATAGAGGCTCGGATGAACCACATGGATATCCTTAGCGACATAACGCGACCGGGAGTGCCCGACGTGAGGAAGCGGGTTCTGGAGGCACTCGAGAGCTCCACCAATGGCGACTACACGATTGCAGTTGCAGCTTTGGACAACATCGAACGCGTTGATTCGCTCGAGGAGGTGGAAGATTGTTTGAAGAGGGCCGGCGGAGCAAGATCGAACCAAGTTCTAGAGGACATTCAGAGGTTCAATCAGATCATGAAGCCCAAGGAGATTGAGGAGATCAATGAGATCATTCTTTGGGTAAAATGGGGGCTTCGTTGGATGACATCTGACCAGATTGAGGCCGCTCTGGAGCTCAAGACCGACCACGACACAGATGGACGCCAAACCTCTCTTCGGTCCTTGCAGTCCAAGATTGAGAAGAAGTACAACGAACTGTTTTATGCTGATAGCGAAGGCTTGATCGACTTCAAGAGGCCTGAGATGTGGGACAACATCCCTCAACACAACAACGCCGATCCAATCTTACCAGAAGAACTCAACATTGTTCAACATTACCTCTCGACGGTTTGCCCCAAGAATGTCTATGACAAATTTGGCTTTAAGGAGTTTTTTGAACGAAGGATAGAACGAAAGGAGAACTCCATCTGTCAGGACCCAGACAATGCTGAACTCAAGCTCGCCCTAAGATGTCTTCGCTGCCTCATTGAGGAACAAACAGAAAAGAGCAAGCTTCTTCGCTCATACGCAGCCGATTGTCTTTATCAACATTTGGATAGCACCAATTTGTCTCTTGCGGATCGCAAGCTCAAGGCGGAGGCTGGAACCCTGTTGGTTCGGCTTTTTACCGAAGAGGCTGCGATTGATGCCCTTCTCTCCCGGGACTACGGACGGGATTGGGAGACTGAAGGCGCTATCGATGCCAAAGCTCTTCCTAGCAATTGGGAACCTTGGGTGTTCTCTGACCTAGGCAACAAGCTTTTGACAAAATGGTCCCAAGACTCCTCGGTCCTGGAGCACCTCGACAATAAAAGGATCCTGGAATACATCATCAGCCGCGAGAAAAGTGACCAGTACTGGTATGAGAAGGCGGCAATGATCGCAGCGAGAAGGCTTCTGAAGCCGGAAGATCGAGGAAGAGAGCTATCAGATGCTTTTACACTGCTTTACGGACTAATCAAGCGAGTAAGTCTGTATCCTTCGACCAAGCCTAACTTCTGGTGACGCGGATATGCTAACCTATGTAGATGAATCATAAAAGTGAAGGCGAACAGGACGAATTCAAAGTTGAAGAAAGTCAACTCTGGTTTCCCACTCTGGAGCATGTCAGCGCCGTTGAAACATGGGCACGGAACAGATTGGGTTTCGAGGAGAACGACGCTCTCTGGCAGAGTCAAATGGTGAAGCTCCTTTATTACTTATCCAACGACACTACTATCAAGAAAAAGGATGTCGTGGACAGAGCAAAACGAGTCATTCAGCTTCATTCAGATGATTGGATGTCCTCGTTCTACTTGGCTCGAGTCCTTGACTTGCCAGAGGAGGCTTCCGAAAGCATTGAAATCCTTGAAAGAGTGAAGGACCAGTTGAAGGGGGTCAAAGACGACCCCGTGTGGCGCTCGACTGCCAGAAACCAGAAGAATTATGCCGATATTATCCAGACACTCGGTGACCGCTACTGGAGTTTGGGAACTGATGAAAACACCGAAAAAGCCGTCTCCTTATACTTTAAGGCCATTGAAGAGAATCATCCTTGGCCTGCCACCTGCGCGTATCTCATTGTGTTCAGCTTTGGCGACCGAGGCCTCTGGACTGAAATTGTGGACTACTGCGAGAAACTGCTGAAAATTCCAGATGAAGATGTCACGGTTGGTGGCAAGGTAGCTTTCCTAGGAAGCAAAAACTACGAAAGGCTATTTTGGGACACAATCAGACGAGCATGCGATGAGACAGACCGTTGGAATGTGCTCCAGGCGATGTGGGAGGCAGGCGACAAAAGAGTCAAGAACACGCCCTACCAGTCTTCCTGGAAAGCCAAGATGAACGCCTGGTATAGGATCTCCATGGCTCGAAGGCCTGGCTACAAGAATGCTGGCATTGGGGTGATAGAGGGAATGCTGACGGAAGACTGGGTCAGAGACCAGGACACGGACATCCTGAATGAACTGACGCTATTCATTCTGCCTATCTACACTAGACGGGCCTTCAAACCAGACTCGACTCCGGAGGCCATCAACGCTGCCCTTAAGAAGGCAGTGGACCTGCACGATATCTTCAAGAAGGGTCAGAGTGCTTATTGGATGCCAAGTTTAAGATTTGCACGATTTTTCCATCTCAAGGGCGACGACATGCCCGGCAAAAGGCTGCTCAGTCAGGGAGTTGCACGAATGATTGAAATGCTATCGGACGACGACGTGGAGAACGACTGGTACTCCTTCTCGGTTCTGGCCCAGGTTTTCGCAGCCTTCGGGGAGACGGCCAATATGATTGCGTGCTGGGAGATGATGGCAGTGTCAAGAATTGCTGAAGTCGCAGAATACGAGCGGAAGTTGGCTCTTTACCAGGCTAGCATCACGGATGAATCTACTGCGGCGCGGACTTCGGAGGATGCGGCATCTGCTGCAGGCGAGACACACGGCGCCAGTACTCAGGAAGCGTCTGGCGCTGAGGCTCCAGTAATGGCGGAGGAGCCGGTAACAAACCCGGAGGACAACGATGAGAACCCGCCCGAAAACGTACAGCCGACTTCTCACAACACTTCTACCGACGTCGATGGAGAAGAGCATCCTGATCACGTCCAAGGAGATGTGGAGGAGGAGTCAGCAAACGGAGACTCAGAGAAAACGCCTATCGCCAAGCCAGAAGAGCCTAGCCGCTCCATCGGCGCATGCCACGGATACTGCGACGTCACAACGACGATTCCGAATGGAATATGGTATTGCATGGAGTGTTGTGGTCAGGTATGGCTGGATGAAGGTTGCTACACCAAGGCTGGTGCCAAGGCAGTTAGGGATCTCATGTGCAGCAAGGACCACACGTTCATCCCGCTACCCCCCTGCGATGAGGCTGCAATCAGAGCCATTCCTTCTGGCTTCATACGAGTCGATGGAAAGCATGTGAAGATGGAGGATTGGAAGGCGGAGGTGAAGGCTAACTACGTTGATTGCGTGGAGGCTGAGACACCTGAAGGATCGGAGGCTGCAGAGTAGTTGGGGTTTCTCACATGACATTCTCCCCATCACCTCGGTATCGAGAAAAACACGCAACGATATTCAGGCTTCAACATAAACTTTTGTACACATTAAGTATTCATTAGATGCGCTCATGAGGATATATACGCTAATTACATGAGATTATCATTGCGCCTGGCGTTTAGCAGACACCGGAGGGGATGGTGAAGCCGTCGCGGCGGCTGGAAGAGCTGTAGACAGCGTTGGATCCCAGACCACGCTTGGCAAAGGCGGTCCAGAGCTCGCACTGGTTGGCACCACCGGTGAGAGCAGTGTCGGCGTCGAGGATGGCGTCACGAGCCTGGATGAAGTTGGGGGAGCAGGGTTGCCTGAGGGATATGTTAGCTTTGTTATAGGGAGAAGAAGGGAAGGGAACATACAGAGCCATGCCGTCGATGACGAGCTTGAGAGTGAGGTACTTCCCGTCGGTGGGAACGCCGTTGTTGAACTCGGGGCGGGGGCCGTCGTTCTTGCCGTACTTGTCGATAAGGTTCCAGAGAACCTCGTACAGGATAGTAGCCCAGGTCTCACCGATGCGGTGGACGGAGGTGATGCCGTTGATGGTGGAGTAGGTGTTGGGAGTGGTGGTCATGGAGGTAGAGTAGAGGACGGTACGGATACCGGCGGGGTTGTTGTAGACCCAGGCACCCATGGGGTAGTCGGTGGCACGGGTGTCGGTGGGCTTGAGGCGGATGGCAGTAGCGAAGAAGTCACCCCAGCCCTCACCCATACCGCCGGATTCAACAGCGTTCAAGCAGTTGGAGTTGGCAGGGCCACCAGTCAGGCGAGTGGACAGACCGTGAGTGTACTCGTGGATGACAACACCGGCCTCGAAGCTGCAGTCACGGCGAGGAGTAGACTGAGTCCACAGGTACATTCTCATACGGCCGGGAGAGCCATCGGGAGGAGTGGCGAAGTTGGCGTTGTTGGTACCAGAGCCATCCTGGGCGTTCAGAATGACGAAGTCGTTGCCAGCGCCGCCCTGGCCGTTGTTGTTGATCTCGAAGTTACCAGCCGCCTCGTTGAAGCCGAGCTCATAGAGCAGGTCGTGGTAGTGGTTGGCGGTGTAGAACAGCTGAGTGATGGAGGCATCGATGTAAGCAGAGGGAGTGCTCAGGCTGGTGGTGTACTCGTAGTCGAAGTTGAGGGACGAGCTGGTGGGGCGGTAGTTGTTCAGGTAAGTGCTGCCACCGCTGGGGTTGGACTGAGCGATACCGTTGTTGCCACGGGTGGTGGTGTGGTTGGAACCCGGGCCGTCGCTGTGCCAGGTAAACTCGGAAGCAGCGATGTCCCAAGGGTCAGAGACGAGGACGCGGTCACCCTCAGTGGGGTCGTTGACTCCCCAGGGGTAGACGCGGTAGTTGGCAAGGTCGGAGACATAGTCAACGACACCGTGGACCTCACCACCGGACTGGGCATCAACGTAGGTCAGAAGCCAGTTGTCGGTGATGTCGGTCTCGACACGCCAGGTGAGGGCAAGGGAGCCGTCGCCCTTGACAAGGTAGACGAGCTTGGCCTCGGGGTCAGAGACGGCACCGGAGGTACCCTTGATGGTGTAGATCTCCTTGCCCTCCTTCGCCTCGGCAGAAGCGTCAGCGGACTCGACGGGAAGCTGGAGGACATCCTTGGCGCCGTTGAGAGCGGCAACGGGGTCCTTGAAGTCGCGCTTGTTGAGGGGGCTGGCCTCAGGGATCTCTCCGGAGAAGAAGTTGTTACCGAAAGAGAAGACCTTTCCATCCTTGCCGATCTATCATGATGTCAGTCTATCTGGTCGTTCATCGCAAAACAGAAGTTGACTTACGTTGACGTTGAAGTCGGCATTGTCAATGTCGAGACCGTGGGCAGTCTGCTTGAAGTTGACGTGGGCAATGCCGTTGGTTCCAACATAGTGGTCACTGACAACGCGGAACTCCGCGTTGGGCGCGAGCTTCTGGACAAGCTCAGTGGCCGTGTCAACATAGCTCTCACGCTTGAGGAGCGCGATAGGCGGGTTCGATTCCGTCAGCGTGGCGTTGGTGTAAGAACCAAGCTGGGGCAGACGGAAAGCCTCGATATCGACGCCACGGCGGGCGAGGGCCGACTTGTGGCCGTGGGCAGGGTGGGCGTAGGCCGGAGCCAAGAGGCCGAGCAGGGCCAAATACTTCATGGATCGGTACATGGCGGCGACGACGAGGAACGAACGAGGTGGAAAGAGGGAAATGGGGGCCGGGGACTTGAGAGTGCCTGCTGAGCTCCTGAAGAACATGAAAATGAGGGGACCGCCATGATGTTTAAATACGCCAAAGGCTTTGATGTCTCGAGGCTTCAGTTCACGAGCTCATCAGCTTTGCAGCCAAAGAGCTTCCTCTTCGGTTCAACATGCCGCCTGACCCCCGGTCGCAGCAAGCCCACAGTGAAGAAGCCTGACCAGGCACGATATGGGGTTTCGGCAATTCCCTTGGTCGTACGGATGAACCCGTCCATCATGAATGGGGCATCATTTGGGAAGTTGATGTCGATATCGGGGTCATGATTCTGCACGACGAGCGCGTTTGGATGTGCTTGCGTGATCCGCCAATGCCAAAGCTCGCGTCTATCGGCTTCGATACGAGAGAGAAGAGGGAAGGTAGTTTGCTTGCACCCTTGAGATTAAGCGGTGGGAGGGTTGCATTAATGCTTCGTTTGCGCTGTTGGCGTCTTGGCGACGGCTTGGTGGGCAGTGGTGTCTTGGCGATATGGGGGTTTTCGGTAGTCTGCAGCAGCATGCTCCGAGTTCTCCAGGTAAGAATGTCCAGGGGGATTACGATTGCCTGAAAGAGGACATTCGTTCTGGAATACTTGAACATTGGACGAACCGTTGGAATAAAGGGAAGGAAAGAATAAGCTTATTTTAGACTCTTGAACGGCTTCGATATTCCGAACAGACTTCGAGGTCGGTTCAAAGAACGTTGAACTAGTACATAAACTGATTCATGTTATGCAGGACAACAGCCGCTATCAAAGGTCGCGTGCCTTGTGCAAGCGATAGGGAACGATCACGTAAAAATAAGCCTGCAAATCATCTCGGAGACAAGACCCCACAGCGCCCCGAGCCCACAGCGGGATCGATACCTTAAACTGCAGTTGGACGGCGCTGCTGACCGAAGTTCTCCAGGGTCTCATCGCCTCCGACGAGTCATTGGCGCGAAGCACCGCCTCTGGTGCAACATCTGGCCGAAGTTTGCAATCACGACAGAAATAAGCTTGAGCAGCAGGTCCTGCGAATGTGGACTCTGAACTTTTGCAAGCGCTCGACCAGGGCGTTGCAGTGGGGTTGGGTTGGCTTTAAGCAGGTCGCAATCGATGATGCTGTCAAGGCATGTTTTCAACTCGTTGTAATTTACTCAGCTGCCCTCTCTGGTCAGCTCAGCGTTGCAATGCAGGTGTTCGGATACGGGCAAGTAACAGCGCCACGATGCAGGAACGTACTCGCCAAATGGCACAGATGCAGGAGGTCATCCTTCGCTTCTCTGCACTTGCTAGAAATGGATATTTATGGTCAGATTATGGCCCCCATAGGCACCAAGGACTTTTTGCAAGCGGCATCGGAAGCATGGGATCACCAACGAAGTCAAGAAATGCCGCGCGCCAACCCTCTAGCCCGCTCCTTCCTGATGTTCCCCAGACTCTCACTCAGATGTGCAGATTCAGAGGACATCGGGAGAAGAAAGGAACATTCCGAAGCTCGGGGGAAAGGGTAACGATACATCATACGGGGGCGGGCTGACCCCCTATGCCCGTGTGATGGTCTTGGCAGATGACCTGTGCGCAGTGAGCCGCACACCTGCCTGATTCGGGATCGCCCGCCGGCACGATGGGACGACCTTATCGATCTGGGCTTGATATCCGAATTCGCCATAGCCACTGCCCAGAATCTTTCCAGGCTTGTGCTCCCAGAACACCAACAATATGGTCAGCCTCGGCTATAGGTAGGCTTTTAGAAAATGACTAGTCCGATGGCGAGATCAAGAGCCATTCGCCAAGTTCTTTGTTGCAATCTGAAATGTCAGAACCACTGACTGCGTAGTTGAGGCCATTCTTCTTGCGCCAAACAATTTTAAAACCAATCACGTCCATATTCATGTCTCAATACATTTGTGAACCATGTTGATAAAACTAAGTCGGTCTGGGTCTGAGATTTTGAGGCGAATTGTTTCATGTTAATCAGAGACTATATGAGTGCATGGTCATATGTGCACCATTTTTGTAAAGTTAGACGACCTCCAACCCTTCAAAGGTATCAGACTCCCAATGTGAACTGAAATTGGTTCCCAAGCACAGAATGCAGATATCTCTGAACACCCGTCAGTCAGACTTGTGTTCCAAATTCAGAATCAAAATAGGTAAATGGAGTATTGTTGATTCTTTGGGCTCTTTAAATTGGTTCAGATCTGAATACATAGGTAGCTTCATCATCTTCTGTGTCGTCAGTCCCACAGTTTGTGGGTTCCATCTGAGAGCATTGATCAACATCGCAATTGAAATGTATTCGAAACAAGGCAAAAGCTGGATTGGGCATTCACAGTATCGCATGCACTAAACAAGAAAAAATGAGAATATCAGAGTACTAAAAGCGAAGCAATCAGACGGGGTTGGCTAGTAAGAATCCGCGGATGCCAAAATTCGTCACGCTTTCCTATGCCTTAGTTAGAAAGATCGACTCCTCAGAACTTAAGGAAACCATCCATGCCATTTACGGAAACAAAGCATAGATTCCCACTCAATACACTTTCAGCTTGTTTTCGGGTTCGATAATGGAACGATGAAGAACTATTGTCACTTTAAGTACTCAACTACTTCAGCTATTTCCATCATATCATACAGGCGACATACCATTGCCTTCTTCTACTGTGATTTCTACTGGCCCCATACAGCTTCTACCAGCATTTTCGAGTGCACTCCTTCATTCTTAGCAAATTGTGGACTGGACATGACCGCTTTCCACACTACGCCTCCGTGATCTTCGTGTGTCGCTGGTCATAAAAGCCGATCTACTCTTGACCGATGGTGCACCCCGCGGCTAAATATTTGGTGAAAGACACAATCATTGAGTTGGAAGTACTTAGGTGGATACCAAATTAAACGAAAACATGTGAAATATGAACTATAACAATTGAACTTGTCAAACATGAAAATTCTAATATCCTCATAACTCCTTCAAAATGCAACTAAGCACGCTGATAAGCTCGCCAGCGGAGGACTGGGACACTTTAGCCGCTGACCCAAACACTCCAATATCCATTGCGCCTTCCTTTATCGACGCTTCGATATCCACAGCGTCCTATAATCATATTAGCAAGACATCTTATGAACTGATTCACGTAGGAACTTACTGGAAATGCGTCTCGAACTGCATTGTCCACTAACCATCGAGCAGAGACGCTCGATGATAGACCTGAGTTGCCATCCGTCTTGGTCAGGCCCTCAATCTCGTCTCCATTCGAAACGAGCTCGAACGAGACATCTCCTGCCTGGAGGATCTCCTTGTCGTCGTCGCCGAGATGAAGGAAATTGACGAAGCAGTCAATTTCTAGCCCAGTCCAGTCCTTAATCTCCCACAACCCCACGGTTGAGTGTGATGAGATGAGATGCAAGTCTTGTTGCACTCGCTGAGCGATGGTGATGATACTGGAAGTCTCATCGACCCGGACCTTGAGAGGAACCAAGTTGAGCGTGGGAAACGTCGGTTGCAGATTATCGGCGAGGGATCGGTTAGCGTAGTAGATACCGAATATGACCTCTTTGGTGTTCAAGGACGACGAGAGAATTTTCGACTTTTGGAGAGTCTTGGCAGCCGCGGCGAAAAAGAGGGCAGGAAGACCCACGCCGGCCTGGGAGCATGAGCCTTGTAGGTTTGCGATACCAGAAATAGCAGAGCGTTGAAGGAGTGCCACTCGCTCCAACGATTTGGTCGTGTCGTCGAGCTTAGATGACGTGGCGGGAATGATGCCTTCAAAGTATTCCGTCCAAAACTTCCTATTGTCGTCTTTCACCTCGTGGTGATGGTGAGCACCAAGGAACGACCTCCACAAGTCCAGCTCCATGACCTTCTTGGAGTCTTGTCCTTGAATCGTGGATAGAAGGTGTTGCATGAGTGCTGGTAGACTGAATCCATCGTAAAGTGAGTGTTGAAGTTTCAGTTGAAGCAGCCAAGATTTATCATCCTCTTGCTTTGCGGAAAGGTGTACCTGGGGCCAGCACGATTCCGTGTGAGACTCTGGAGTAGGGGCCTCTCCTTGCATGGCGATGTGCTTGTGAGGTCCATCGGCATCGGGACGGAGAACAATCTGCACGAAAGGTAGCGACCTCTGACCTGTGGCAACGAGACATGTCCGGAGAATCGGCTCTGACTCAACGACAGCGGACCATGCCCCTTGCAGTTGATCGACCGTCACAGACCCTTGAACACGGTAGGAGAACTCTGGGTAGAAGACTCGGCCCTCGGAGTTCTGCCATGCTGACATCATGTAGACTTGCATTGGCAGAGGAGGCAGGATTGCTAGCACCTGAGACTCGGCAATACCAGCACTGGTAAGCAGGGCTTCACTATCGATTGTGCTTGGGAGTTCAAACCCAGCAGAAGGGGTGTCTGGGGATTGCTGCATCTCAGTGGAGGTGCTTGACTGAGCCTGCTGAGCCATAGATTGAATTGAGGTCGATGTCAACAGGGCCTTTACGCCAAGGTTCAATCCTTCCTTGCGAAGGAGCGCAGAGACCTTGATGGCGCTGATCGAATCTAGGCCTAGGTTGTAGAGTGTATGGCTCTTGCTGATTGAGCTCTCTTCGACCCCTGCAGCTTGTGAGAGCACCCGGCGCAGGAGCTTCTCTGTACCCGTCCACTCTGTGGCTTCGTCCGATTTGGTGATTTTCGTAGAAGAATCAGCAGGCGCCTTCCTCGCCTGGAATGAGGGAAGCTGGCATATGGAAACATTGTCGTCCTCAAAGCGAAGTAGGTTCTCCTCGGGGTTGCTGATGATGTACTGCAGCGCCCTGTCGAGATGATGGAGTAATTGGTTGGTCATCGTCTCGGACACATACGCATTTTGCCCGGCAATGCGCCAGATGAGATTCTTTGACGTAGCTTCCAGCTCCGCGCAGACGGCAAACTCGGTCGCAGAGGAGCCTTGGACTGATTTCATCAGAGGGTTTTCAGGTCCAGACTCGGGGTTCTTCTGCAGAATGAAAAGCGTATTGAAGAGTCGCCCTCCAGCGATGGCCTGTGCCTTTCTCAGGGGGTAATTCTGGAACTCGACGATGTCGCCCATGGTTTCTTGAAGGTAGCGAAGGAAGTTGGTGGCAGAGCCGTGAAGAACGCAGCGTACAGCCACAGTGTTCATCGTCGGGAACATGAGGGCTTGGGCTGGTTCCGAGTCGCGCCCTGCGAGGACGACACCGAAGCTAACTTCGAGAGTCTGGAGAAGTGTCGCAAGAGTTGATGCCCAGCAAGCCTGGCCGAGAACTTGCAGGCTGACAGCGTGCCGTTTGCAGAAGTCTGTCACGCGGTCAAGTCCAGTACTTGAGACAGCCTCCGTCCGGTAGGTGTGGTCACCCGGTGATGTAGCCGAGAGCTGCCTTTCAGAAAGCAGTGATGGCCGTGTGTTGGCGAGGTACTGCGACCAGAACTTTCTGGATTGATCTGTCGGCGTCTGGACCAAGCTTTGAAGGAATTGCTCAGTCTGCGGTCGATCGGAAAGCTGGCCTTGGTATGCTGCAGCAACGTCTTGATGAAGCAAAGCCAGAGACCATCCATCGTAAAGGGCATGCGAAATCGACAAGACGACAAGAGACTTGTTATCTCCTGGAATGACAGACAGCTGCAGAAGATTCGAATGCCCTTGAGCTTCGCGAGCATTACGCTTATGCTTATCGACAATGCTCTGCACTTCAGTCACATCACCTGTCTGAAGCTTGTTGACCAACACATGACTGGACTTCGAGATTACTTGGGCAAAAGTTTGATCAACAGAAGGGTCCTCGATCTGCACAAACACAGTTCGCAGGATAGGCGATCTCTGAACGACCTGTTGCCAAGCTTGCTCGAACTTATCGACATCAGCACCGCTGGCCAACTCTAGGACGTCGTGATTGAAGTACTGCTCGAAGTCCGATTGCAACATGTCGGCAATCATGGACTCTTGCAATGGTGTGGGAGGCAAGACGGCCTCGACTTGTTGCATTTCGAAATTAGTGGACTCCACGGCCTCCCACAGCTTTGCCTTAAGGTCGTCGTAGTTTGATTGCTGATTTGAGTCTTCCGAGACAGGCTTGTTACGATTGATAATAGAAGACATGACGGCGATGGTTTGCGACTTCATGAGTTGAGACAATGTGAGATTGTGACCGGAGTGCTTGAGCCTTGCAGATAGTTTCACAAGGTCGATGCTGTCCAAGCCCAATTCCAGAAGGGCCATGTTCTCTATGATACTTTCCTCAGAAGCACCTGAGAGAGCAGCAATCTCTTTCCTCAGCACCAAAGCGGCGGGTGTCCACTCAAAGTCTGAGATGTTCAGGTTAAGCTCGTGGTCCTTGAAGTCGCCGTCAATGGACTCGGGTCGTGAAGTCAACGGGGTGCGGGGCGATGCGGCAGTCGAAGCATCACGAGAGACATTGGCACTGACAGGCAGAGAGTAGGTTGCGCGAGAGGTGACATCTACCATCGCCTCATCAATCTCCTCAAAGAGAGAGTTCATCATAGCCTCGTCAGCAACATCTCCGTGTGCCACAATCTGGACTCGGAGTTGACCATCGGGGGTTGACGACGCTTCAAAGGCGAGGGGATTGTCAGAGACGCTGTAGTCGTCCATAATGGACCACATGCCTGAGGGCTCCGCCGAACGAGCTTGTTCAACTTGGAAAACGAAGAGATTTTCAAAGCTGGGCCGACCTCTGGACTTAGTGCACCACTTTTGAATGTTCCGCAGCGGCACGTGCTGGAACTGTAAGACTGCCGTGCTAAACTCATGACACTTTTGGATCAGAGATAGCCAAGTGTCCCCCTCCTTGAGGCCAGCGTAGAAGAGCAGCGTGTTGAACAAAGGACCGATGGTGTTTTCAATTTGGTCCATGTCAATAGACCGGCCAGACACAATTACGCCGGTCGCGGCATTGATGGGGAAATGCTTTTTGAAAACAGATGTCCACAGGGCAAGAACAACTGACTGAAGTGTGACATTCAGCGATCTGCGTAACGTTTCAAGGTTGCGGGCCGAGTAAGTTTTCGTCCTTGTGATTATGCTCGAGGGATCACCACCCTGAAGTCTTGGAATAGTGTCAAAAAGGCAGTTGCTGAGGTGTTCGGTCCAGAATTGGCGGCTGGAATCGTAATTTGCGAGCGGTCCGTGTGCAAGGGTATCCAAAAACGAGGGGGCTGGTTGGTGTTCTTTCTGCGAATACTCATCGGAAACCCAACGGAGCATTGTCTCAAATGTCACGCCGTCGTACAGCGCGTGGAAGATGTGAACAACTAAAATTGTCTCCTCGCCCACTCGAGCTACGATCAGTTCCAGAGGATCGGAAACACATCGGCTGTTCTTGTGGATGAGTGCTGGCATTGCGCTTGCCAGTTGTGTCTCGACTTCAGCAGGCTCAAGGACTCTCAGGTCTCTCCAAGAAAGCTCAGAAGACTTGAGGGCAACCTGTGCAAAGCCGGCAGGCGTTTGGATGAAACTGGTTCTCAGGATTGCATGGGATTTTACAAGCTGCTCGCACGCAACCCTCAACCTTTCAATGGAAATTTCGGATGAAAGCTTCAGCCGGAAAGCAGTGAAGTAGGCGCCCTCGTCTTGATCGGACATGAATCTCGAGAGCATGCCCTCTTGCAGCGGTGTGCACGGCGCAACGTACTCAATGTCCCCATCACTTGGGAGAGAAAGCTCTTGCACGGCTAGAGATCTGTATCGGTGGCCAAATGCCTGGATGAGCTGGCGTGCCTCGTGAACTCCGCTGCCCTCACTTGCTGAATTGGTCTGCTGAAGGACTTCAGCGAGATCGCCGAGAGTGGGATTTCTCAAAATGACCCTGGGCGCCGCGCCTGACAAACCATTCTTACGCATCAGTCTGGAGAGTCGGAGAGCTGAAATTGAGTCAACCCCAAGATCGAAGATGTTACATGACAGCGAGACTGGAGTGTCGTCGCCGAGGAACTCCTGTACTGTTGATACGATTTGCCGCTGCACCTCATTGGTTGGCTCTGAAGTTGTCCTCGAGGATGGTGACAACTGAACCAACGTCTCTGGAGTCAAAGTTCTGAAAAGCTGATTAAGCTGCTTGATGTCTGCTTTGTTGTTCGGAGAAAGGGGAATGCGGGGAACTTGGAAGATGTACGAAGGAACCATGTAGCCGGGAAGTGTGTCTCTGCAGGCCTTCTGAACAGACCGAACAAGAGCGGCCGTCGTGGGTTCGTTGAGCACTTGCAGCTCCGCCTTGGAATTAGCTGTTGACTTATGGCTGACGAAGGACACCAACATGTCTTTGTCCAGACTGCCGTGCTTGGTGACTAGAGTGGCAACGTCGCTGACTTCGCTAACTCGGGTGCGGATGGAGTGGTTGATTTCGCCGATTTCCAAACGTTGCCCGCGCAGCTTGACCTGGTCGTCAGCACGACCCAGGAAGTCGAAGCATCCATCATGAAGTAATCTGACGAGATCACCGGTGCGGTACACGCGCTCGTTGAAGCCTTTCAGGACTGGGAAACGTTCCTGGGTTAGCTCTGGGCGGTTCAGGTATCCCTTACCGACGAGCTTTCCAGAAACGCAAAGCTCGCCGACAGCACCCTTCATGACTGGAATGTCAGTTCCAGGTTTGAGAACATATGAACCAACATTGTCAAACTGCTTTCCAATGTTGGAAGCGCGACCGTTGTGGGGGACTCTTTGGTACATGGTGACGCCAATTGTGGCCTCAGTTGGGCCGTAAGCGTTGTAGATCACGCCAACGGGTCCCCATACGTCGAGAATCTCCTGCTTTAGAGCCTCTCCACCGGTGATAAAAACACCCCTAGATAGGCTCGGCACTTCCGCCGGGTCAAGCAGGCGAGCCAAACTTGGCGTCAGATCAATGTGGGTGATTGCCAGGTTTCGGATTGTACCGGCAAGGTCATCGAGAATGAGATCTCGCGGGGCTCCAACTAGAGTCATACCAACAGACCAACTCCAATATTGCTCAAGGACTGACACGTCAAAGTGGAAAGAAGCAAATTGAAGCCACTTGGAGGTCTCATCCCAATGACCCTCAAACAGCCTCTGAAATGCTTTCATGGCCTGAACAGCATTCTCGTGCGTGATTTCGCACCCCTTTGGCGTTCCAGTGGTACCAGAAGTATATAAACAATAGGAGTTGTCCTGAATGCTGAGGGAATCCGGACTGGAGAACTCCTTAGAGGCAGTATCGAGCACTGAATCCTCGATGTGGTGAATTGGCTGATCAACAACAAAATCGATATCATTGTTGGTGAGCAGCGCAAGAGCCCCGGAATCCTTGAGTATGAACTCTTTTCTCGCCTTTGGCGCGGATGGATCTAGTGCTAGGAAAGCGCAGCCAGACTTGAGAATGCCGAGAATGGAGAAGCAAGCCTCGGGGCACTTGTCAAAATGGATCGCGATCGTATGCCCAACTTTGGAGTGCTGTGAGAGAAGGTTGGCGACTTGATTGCCTTTCTCGTTGAGTTCTTTGAAGGACCACTGCTTAGAAATCGGTGTTTCCCCGTGGAACCCGGTAACAAACTCCAAAGCGACCTTGTCTGGATGCGTGCGTGCCTTGCTCTCGACGAATTGGTGCAAGAACTGCTCTTCAGACGGAATGTCCGGCTCCTGAGGTGGTAGAATGGAGAATACTGAGGGATTATGAACCCACAAGTCGTCCTCAGTTCCAGTAGGATTCTGAGCAAGATGCTGTAAGATGGCATCGAACTGGTCTACTAAGTGACGAGCTTGGACTGCAGGGAGAACGTCGGTGCGATGGGTAACGCGAAGTTGGATCTCACCACCGGCCAAGGGCTCAATTTCAAGGGACAGAGGGTAGTCGAGATTGCCCTCATCACTGACTGTCTTCCAAGGGAAATCCAACGCACCATCTTCAGGTATCCGCTGATACACAAGAAGGGTGTCGAAGACTTGGGCATTTTGGTGACCAAGCCAGCGCTGGATTTGGGCGAGGGGTGTATTCTGGTGCTTCAATAGCTCGTTGTGGTACCCCAGCATTTGCTGCAGGAGCTCGGAGTTGGAAGACTTGTTGTGTGCAATAACAGGAACGGTGTTGATGCAGGGAAATACAAGACCCTCTGTCTCATCGTCGATACGGCCAGACAAGACCACTCCGAAGACGACATCCTCTTCGCCGAGATAAGCAGAGAGAACACGAGTCCAAGCTGCTTCCAGTATGGTTTGAATTGACACATCAGCTTGCCTTGCCTTTTCGGTGAGAATCTCGAGACTAATGCTGGCAGACTTGGAACTTGAGGTAAGTTCTGGAGATGCCTCGGATAGCGGAGTGAGGGTAGGAAATCGATTGACTACCACCTCAGACGACTTTTTCTTCCAGAATTCTTCAGAATCCTCCTTTGCAGAGCCTGCCATGATATTGGAGAGAGCACGGTCGATTGGTGGATGCTGGCTAGGACGACCGCCCTGGAGGAGAATAGCCAAATCTCGCAAGATTAGCTGAAGAGAGAACGCGTCGTAGAGTGCGTGATGCATGAAGATATGCATGTTGATGCCTGAGTCGAGACAGTCAAGTGCAACCGCCCACGGTGGGTTTTCCAGAGTTTGGAGGACGGCGTGAGCGATATCCAACTTCCATTTCGTGACGTTGAAAGATTCTGTCTCATTGTCGTGAACCGCCAACGGCAAGCTCGTGCCACGAGCGGAATATTGCAGCATTGCAAACGAAGCATTGCGGTGTTGTGTTGGCAAGAAACCGGTTCTTAGCATTTGGTGGTGCTCGAAGAGAGATTCCCATGCCGCGCGAGCCTTATCAAGGGAAACGTCATCGTTGAGTGCAAAAGACATGTAATTCAGGTAATCTTTGCCTCCTGACTGGATGAAGTTGCTAAGCATGGCGCATTGCAATGGCGTGCAAGGTAAAACTTTCTCAATACCGTCGTCAAGGGAGATATTTCCGATCTCTCGCTCGAACTTGGCAAAATCATATAGCGTAACATCTTGCTTAGCAGATTGTCCGAGGCGGGCCGCCATTTTAGCGCAGGTAGGGAACCCAATGACATCCAAGGCAGAAAGCTGCAGACCTTGGTCTCGCAGCATTGCGGCAAGCTGTACGGCGTTGATGCTGTCCAAACCAAGTTGGAAAATTGAAGTGTGTCTGCTGATCTGGGAGACTGAAGTCTTTGACAGTTTGGCCAAGACAGATCGTATCTGCTTCTCGGAGTCGTTCCATTCCTTGTCTTCTGATACGTTTTGACTCTGCTCGGATTCTGGTTCGTCCTCGTCTACGGTCTTATCGACAACAATGCTCTCTAACAACTCCTGAATGTCTATGGGGAGATTTTCTCGGGAAGGGACGCTGGAAGCGGGATGCTTGGCTGCCTTCGCAACTAAATGCAGAAAGACGCGAAGCAAGCTCGTTAGGGCCTCTGTTGTCATGAGCTCGCTGTTGCAGTGGAGCTTGATGGATATAGAGTCACTGCGGGGTTCTGGAGTAATTTCACAGACCAGAGGCACGTCCATGGCTCCATTATCTTCAACCACCTCCCAGACAGATGCATCGCGTTCCGAGCGAGGCTGCTGCATGAGAAGGAGAGAGTCAAAGAGCTGCATTCCACTTTTGGTAACCTGATTCTGAACGGAGCGCAGAGGCGTGAATTGTCGTTCCAGAAGGCGAGGGTTGAGATTTTGGAATTTCCTGAGCATCGTGACAAATTGGGCCGACGCTGGAAGCTCGATCCGAATGGGTAAGGTATTGAAGCAAGGCGCAACCAACCGATCAATGCCTTCGTGACTCAATGCCCTTCCACTCATGACATTGCCAAAGCATACGTCTGTTTCGTTATAGACAATGCTCAAGAATACAGACCATACAGTCTGGAAGAATGATAATGTTGAAACTCCCGTAGCCTTGGAGACTGATTGGAGGTCGCTGAGAGAAGTTTCGAGCAGGTTTGTGACCACCAAGGGCCCCTGTCTCTCAATTGTCTCAGCAGACCTGACGGAGAGTTGGTGTTGTGCAGACTTGAACCCATCAAATTGTGTCTTCCAGAAGGAATTGCTTCCGTCCGGAGAACCGATAATTTCGTGAAGGACAGGAAGGTAGTCAACAGGTGGTTGTAGCGGCTTTCCACTGGCTAGCTGCTCGATTTCCGTGAGGAGAACGTCGATTGCCACGCCATCGTAGAGTGCATGATGACAGACGAATGAGAGGTGGCTCAGGCTCTCAGACTTGATTACCGCGAGAGAAACAGGGGGAATCTTCGAGTTCAAACAACTAGAAAGGTTCCTCGTGTGATTTTCGGCTCCATCTCGTAAGCTTTCTGCTTCTATATTGTGCCAAGGCATTGTCCACGAGCTAAGCACAACTTGCGCGACGGCTCTTCGAGATTCTGTTGTGGTGATGAAGCAAGTGCGGAGAATAGTATGGCGTTGGCACATCTCCTCCCAGTACCCCTTCATATCTGACTCGGGGATTCTCAATTTGAAAATGAGCTGGTTGGAGTAGGACGAGCCAGCTGTTGAAGACAGCATGGCTTCTTGGAGTGGAGTGCAAGGCAACACGGTGGAAACCTCTTGCCCTTCCTTGGCAAAGTCTTCTTTGATAGCCTCGACATACTCATCGGGAAACATAGAAGCTGATGCATTCATGCTTTGAGTTTCGTCTTCTGTCTGCTGAGTCGAAATTTCTTGTGCCAGACGAGCGACACTTCCGCACCGCAAGATCAAAGACACGGGAATCTTGGCCGAGAACGAACCCCGCAAAGCCCTCGCCAGGGAGATGGCCGAGATAGAGTCCAGGCCCACCGCAGCAAACGGCTGCCAGCGCGTGATGTCTTCCAACGGAATGCTCAAGTCTTGCGAAAGAACAAGCGCAATGGTCTTTTCCTGGTCAGACCAAGCGTTTTCGTCGTCATGCTCCTCGTTGGAGCCAGCAGCTAGGTCCAAGTGCTCACGAGAGAACTCGCGAAATGAGGCTTGCATTGCAGCTCTATCGATCTTTCCACTTGACGTGAGGGGGATGGAGCTAATAGGGAAGAGATAGGTAGGAACCATGTAGGTCGGCAACTGAGACCGCAGAAGTCCAAAAAGGGTGCGGTTGGCTTTAGCCAGTCTGTCATCAATTGGCAACATCATGTGCTCAGAATTGCCGTTGTCTGTAGGAACGTAGAAAACGGCAAGTTGCGTAGCGGGCGAGTTATTGCGGCTGACGATGACAGCCGCGCTGGAGGTTGCAAGACCAGAAGTGGTGAGAATGCTGCTGATTTCGCCTGTGTCGATACGTTGACCGCGCAGCTTTAATTGATCGTCCATACGGCCCAGTACCATGAGCGAGCCGTCAGGAAGCATACGGCCCATGTCTCCAGATCGGTAGATCCGGCCTAATTGGGGGTGGTTGACGAACTTCGAATTGGTGAGTTCTGGCATGCCCAAGTATCCCGCCGCCACTTGGTCACCTCCAAAACACAATTCACCCGCAAACGCTATAGGCAGGGGATCCAGACTTTCAGAGCTCAGGACTATTGTTGAGGTATTCTCAAACGAAAATCCGAGGTGGTCTATGAAGTCACCTGGCTTCATCTTCTTGACAGTACAGATGTTGGTCGTTTCAGCTGGGCCATATCCTGGAAAGTATTAGCCTCCGAAAGCGGTCTTGAAAATCGGTTTCAACTCACCCTGGTACAGATGTCCCGTCCACTTCTTTGCGACGACTGTTGTCATCGGCTCGCCTGCCGTAACCAAAAACTCTACGCCCGGAACGTTGCGCGGGTCTACGAGAGACGCAACGGTGGGAGTCATGCTAAGATGCGTGCACCCAAAGAAGCGGATAGCCCGCTCCAGGTCTTCGAAAAGGGTATCATTGGTGCCAGAGCACAAACAAGCGCCAACCTTCCAAGTGAAGAAAATTTCAAAAACCGACACGTCGAACGCCTGAGAACATGCTTGTAGTAAACGCGAAGTTGGTGCGTGTGGATAGATGCGGGAGAGGACGTCAAGATTGCCCGCGATGTTTAGCTGCGTGACGACGACACCTTTTGGCTTGCCTGTTGTGCCAGAAGTATAGATGACATAGGCTGGCCGTGACGGATTGGGTGGAATGGAGAGGTTGTCGGAGGAGATGATCGACATGTCGGTTCTGCGGACGTCGATGAAGTGACAGTTCGTAACCTCCGTCAGAGCAGCCGAGACTTCGCTGTCAGCGACACATACAGTAACATCTGCCTGCGTCAAGATGCCTCTTACTCTCTCGGCGGGTGAACTTGGTAAGAGAGGGAGATATGCACATCCAGCCTTCAAAATTCCCAGCATTGCGGCATAAAGCGGGATCGACTTCTCCATAACGAGGCCGACGATACCGCCCTCCTTGGCTCCACAATCTTGCAAGCAGTGAGCGATTTTATTTGCCGAAGCGTTCAACTCGCTGTAAGACACGGTCTCGACCGCGTCATCCTCGAGCAACGTGGCAAAGCGAACCGCAATTGCATCCGGTGTGAGGTCTGCTGCTCGCTCGAAAATGGAAGCCAGATCAGGCACATCGTTCAAAGTTGACGGGGCGTCATTGAATATTGATCTCAGGTCTGGGGAGGAGTTGTTGCTGATTGTGTTGATGTGAGACTTTGGATTTCGAAGAAGGTGAAGTACCACAGACTCAAGCTGGTGCACCAGCAGACTCGCGTGCTCTCTCGAAATTGCATTGGTATGGTGGGTGATACGGCAGCTCGGACCGTTGGCAGTTGGCTCAACCTCGACGAGTAGACCCGTTTCCAGGAAATCCTGATGGGCGACCTCCCGCACTTGGCCAGTGGTGCGGTTCTGACTGTACAGAGATTCTTGGTAAACGAAGAGAACATCATAGATCGAGTCACCAGGGCTCAGACCAGTCAACTTCTTGATCTCGTTCAGTGGAAGGATGCCATGCTGCAAAACCTGGCGGTTAGTGGCATGGATCGCTCGAATGAGATCGGCAATCGAACTTAGCCCCCTCAAATCAACTCGCAATGGGGTCGATGAGATGCAAGGTCCCATGATATGCTCAACATTGGTGACTGGAATCGTCCTACCCGAAGACACGGAGCCGATGACCACGTCAGGTTGACCCTGCAGTCCAGCCCAAAGCCATGATAGAGCTGCTTGGAAGAAGACCTGCGGATGGCATTGTAATTGTTTCGCCCCTTCATCCAAGTCGACTTGTGAAATATCCAGAGTTCGTCTCGTTGTCAGAACCTCTATCGTTTCAGGAAGACGGCCCATAAGGCGTGGCAAGCTATGTCTTTGCCAGCCAAGCAGGTTTTCCGCCCAGAAACTGCGTGCGTCGTCAAGCTGCCGTGTCGTGGTGGGATCACTGAAGAAGTTGGCCACATCTTGAAATTGTGGATGCGACTTAATCGGTTTGCCCTGGGCTAGAGCTGAGAGATCTTCAAGAAGCATGTCGGCGGACCACCCATCGTACAGTGCATGGTGGATCTGCAACAAGATGGAACCACCATCGTCGGAATCCGATTGGCAGATCTGAACTCTAAGCGGACGGAGAAACTCCCTGTCTGATGAGATGGAAAAACTCCGATCGAGCTGCTCGACATGTGTGACGGAAGACTCCGACAGCCGATGGAAAACGACTTGCGCAAAACCTCTGCCAAGAGGGATGAATCCAGAGCGAAAGATGCTGTTGACTGACGCAACATCGCGAATCCACTTTTCCGCATCATGAGTGGTGGATCCAGTTGGGATTTCGAGCTCGATCCAGTTGCAGTAGGCTTGAGAGTTGACCGCCGTTTCCGCAAGCATTGCATTCTGCAGTGGTGTGCACCAATGGACAGCTTCAATATCGCTCTGTATTGAGTCAAGATCCCGGTGCTGTTCTAAGACCTGATTGATAGGTATTTCCGAATACTTTGCAGATGCATCTCCCGTCGAGTCTGATGATGCTGCCAGCCGAGAACATAGTGAGGACACATCCCTAGATTCGAGGACATCCGTTGCAGACACATTGAACCCTTTCTCCCTCAGCGCCGAAGCCAGTCTAATGGTCATGAGAGAGTCGACACCTGAAGAGCCCAGTTGTGTCGATGGCGAGACCTCAAAGCCGAGGAGGTCCGAAATGGCTGTTGCCACTTCTCGCAGCAAAGGATCGGTCAACTCCGACGAGCTCGTGGGTGGTGAGATCTTGGCGACCTCATAATCACTTTTGAGCAACTTCCGATCAACCTTGCCTGAAGGTAACCTTGGGAAACTGGTCATGAGAATAACATCTCCAGGAACCATGAAGGATGGAAGCCACTTGGCGCAAGTAGCGAGGATGTCTTCTACATGGTCGTTGGAATTTGCATCATCATCCATGGCGCAGAATACGACCAGGATACCAGCCAATACCATCGCGACGGCACTATGGCATCCACTTGCGCGCATGGCAGCTTGTTCCACTTCGCCGAGCTCAATGCGCTGCCCGCGAAGCTTCACCTGGCCATCAGATATACGTCCAAGACACTCCAACGTCCCGTCTGGGTTCATCTTTGCCTTGTCTCCTGTGCGGTAGACACGACCAAACGGGGTATCAAGAAATGCAGCAGATGTTTGTTCGGGTCTGTTAAGATAGCCGTTTGCAAGCTGGTGGCCGCCGACAACAAGCTCACCAGTCTCGCCGAGCGGCAAGATCCTGAATTCGTAAGGAGTACCTTCATCAGGAATGGCAGCAACAAAGCATGAAACAGATTTGAGAGGGAAACCAATATTCGAGGCAGGGCAAGTTGTGGGATATTCCGGCCGGAGCGTGCTGCACGGTGTTAGTCTTGGCCTGCGTATTGCGGATCGGCGACTTACCAATGAATGGCCGCTTCTGTCGGGCCGTACATGCCCCATAGTATGCTCTCAGCCTCCTCACTACCACCAAACTCATTGACAACAGCTTCAGTCAACATCTCGCCGATCGTCAACAGCAACCTCAAGCCAGGCGCGTTTTGCCGCAGTCGCAACAGGCTGCCAGCGACAGTGGGAGTCAGTTCGCAGGCATCAACTTGCAGAGTTCTTATAACGTCGGGCAGGTCGTTGAGCATGCGGCCGCGGTCGCAAGTGACTAGGGTGCATCCACGGAAGAGCGGGAAGAAGATTTCGAAAACGGAAACATCGAAAGTCGGTGATGCGAACTGGAGAAAGCGTCTGAAGCTCGGGATGTGTTTGTTATGAGCCAAAAGACTCTGTGTCGCTGCTTCGTGAGAGACTCCTACACCCTTGGGCGTCCCAGTGGAACCAGATGTGTACATAACGTATGCAAGACGCTGGGGTATTGTTTCTGACTCTGATATCTTGGGGACGGGAGAATCTTCGACCGCATCCTCGTCCACTATCAGAATGGTCCTCTCTTGGTCATCTTGAGGAATCTTGGTTGCCAGTTCGCGGCTGACAATGACCACCTTGGCCGCAACATCCTGGAGGATGAACCTCACTCGCTCCGGAGGCGCGTCGAGATTTAACGGACAGAAAGCTCCCCCTGCTTTGAGGATGGCCAGCATCGAGATGTAGAGTTGTGGACATTGCGGAACCAACAGAGGCACGACGAACTCCTCGTCTTTGGGACGAATTTTTGCGACGGCAGATATGCGCGCTGCCAGCACATCTGCAGACCGATGGAGCTGTGAATAGGACCATGTTGATTCTCGTCCTTGGGCATCAAGGGAGTGTATTGCGGGAATGGAATCATCTGAAGAAAAATGCACGAGCTCGTGAAGAAGATGAGGCCCGGGGACCCTCTGCGGGTGAGGATTCAATATCGAGAGCTTGAGCTCGGGCTCAGGCTCACTGTCGTTCATGGTGATGCTAATGGTGATGGTGATGACAGAGGGGCTTGGAGAAGAAATGATGCTATTCCAGAGTTGGTGAGGTGATTCAGGGAAGGCCCTTCTTGCGCGAGGGAGGGCGAGAGTGGTCCGATGGGTGCTTGTACGCGAAGCAAGCAGAGCTCTGGCATTAGTCTCCAGACATTACAAAAAGGGACTCACGTATTAGTCGGGCCCTCTTTTCAACGGAAACAGGCACAGGCACAACGGTCAATGCGCCCGGGGCCAGATGAAGATGGACCTGCAGAAGGAGGTCAAAGAGACCACGCGCCGGGGAGGAGGTCGACCAATGAGAAGGATGATGATTCACAGATCTGGTGGCTGCAACGGCGTGTTTGCTTATTTGGGGCGCTGGGCAACATGCCACGGGGGCAGGCGAGGGGTTGACACGGGGTCGGCTGTGGGCTGCCGGGCCTGTAAGATTGCAGCAATTACTCAGCTGGCGGGAAGCATACAGCGATTCTGCAGCGCAATGCAGAAGGGATGCCAAAGCTTTGGTTGTCGATGATGAATTATGAGCTCGTTCATTCGTGGGTGATGACGGCGTGTTGGTAGAAGACGGCTAGTTCCAAGACGGCTCGGCCCTGTGCGATGTGCCCCAGTTGACCTGTGCGTATGTCTGACAGGTGGTACTTTGGTGCAGGTAATGGATAGCGCCCGCGTGTGCGTGCGTGAAGTATGGGGAATCTGTGATGATGGGCGTGCTGTAATCTAAGTTGAAGATATGGGCTCGCTGGTGATCTGCTGCTGCAGATGCTACCGTCGAAGAGTTTGGTACGCAGTCGCGGGGGTGGTACTATGCGTATGTACTCTCTCCGCAGAGACGGCGGGAATAACAGCGTGAATATGACTGGGTGCTGTCTGTTGCGCTTGCAGCTGTACAAGAAGGGCAAAAAACAATAGAAGAGAAAAAAAGGACCGAAGAAGGGGGAGATCGCTCTCGGCGGAAGCTGACTGGAGGTGAGAGTGAGGTAGCTAATTAGCTACCTAGCTAATGCTGGCCAGATGATGGCTTGCTTTGCCTTGTCGGCTGCTGTCTGCTGGCTGGGAGGCGCGGCGTCAGCTGCTGGCGGCTTGGGCGACTAAAACTCTTGCCTTGGATTGAGTCGCTGTACCATCAACAAGGTAGTACCATCTAGGTCTGCATTGGTTATCCCCTAGTTTTGTGACTTGTCTCGTGGGATTGGATTCCATCACACATCCCACACGCGTTGGACACCGGGCTGGGGCCGGCCAAACAGAGATGCTCCATGCTCCCGGAGCGGCATTACCAGAAAACAACCGAAGGGAGGATCCAGGGCCCTGAGGGGCAGATCCGGCGCTTATGGCGTCATGACTGGCAAAAAATGCGCCGCGCCATCGGGGGACGGACGCCGCTGTGGGATAAGCTTCGACGGGCCGTTCAGAGCCTTTTTAGCAACTAGGATGTCCGTCTTGGATCATCTCGGGAGGGACAAGATTTCCCAGACTTTGTATGTTGTGTTTTCGTGCTGCATCTTGTCCTACTTGGAGGTGGGGTGCAGTGTAACTATGAAAGAGTAACAGTGAGAAGAGTCAAGCAAATTAAACGAAACATAACCGAACCAAACTGTTGCGGCGGCAGCAGCACCAGCTCCGTGGCGAACCCGCATGACATAAGTAGGGTGAGGCAACGCATGACGAGAAACATCGCATGGCATGCCGTTGGCCGGCAGCCCTATCCGATCTTGTGGCCGGGAGACGCTCCTGACAGTGACAGCTGTTGTGCACCGTGGAGCCGTTGTTGGATTTGGATCGCTGGACATGCATCCCCTTCCGTATTTGTACCAAGGCCGATCACAAAGTGTCCCGACGTCGCCGGCCCCGAGCCGCTGGAGTGTTTGACAGGAAACTTTCTTCAACAATCGCCTGGCGGCAGTCTCCGGCGAGCGACACACGATCTCCAAGGCTTAATCCAGAGTCTCCACGGGTAGTTATTGCGTCTCCAGCTTCGGAAATAGGCGCAAAGTCCCAAGATACTGGGGTTCTGCAGCATGGTGAAATATGACGGCGCATCCAGAACAGGCCATTCTCCCCCAGATGCCACGCCATGATCCGCATCGTGCTCATCCGTGTTCGCGGCGGGTGGCCGATCTCGTCTGACTGCCGGGCAACGGTTTCTGGAATCGGCAAACTCTCCGGGTACTTGACTTTGGAGGGCATCCAAGATATGGTACCGCGCCGCGCCGCGGAGCTCTTTGATTTTGGGGGGGTACCACTCACTTCCCCACCCTTTACATGTCGAGGCAAGAGATGAAGATGTATCACGTATGTACTTTGTTCGTCCTCGGCCGACCAAGAGCAGAGATGGTGGGCTAGGCGGAAATGCATCTCACCTGCCTGAGCCAGATGTTGATGAACGTGCGTGTGAAGACATTGTGGCATCCGCCGTAAGCCCGGCGCCGGTGGGATGGTGCGGCGTTCTCTTTGGCTGTACGGCCGAGGCTAGAGGCGTTCAAGAATGGACTTTTGGGGTTGGACGGTTCCATGTGCGCGCGTAGGCGAGCTCGGCGGTAGCAGAACTGAGGCTGGTTGCGTATGGATGTGCGGCGGGCGACATTGGAGCAACATCCATCGGAGTTCTGCAGAGCCCAGACGACGTGGGGACCTGTCACAGAATCACAGGTCTCGTCACCTCTGCGGCCCGTCCAATGGAGGGATGGGCAAGGTGAGGTGTGGTCGACAGACCCGAGCAGCGTGGAGTGTGTGGCCCAGAGGTGGGGGCAAGCTGAGTCGAACGCAGTACGTAATTCCGCGTGGATTCTGCGTGTACTTGAAAGTTGAAGGCGTCTATTGTCAACGACTGGATGGAATTGTATCCGTAAGAAACGTCTGATGAGCTGATGAAAAGCGCCCAAAGTCACAGGTGCGGTGAGTGCGCGTCCGGAGCTGGGCGAGACAAGGTAAGGGCGTCGAGAGAATGCGGTCAATGGCTGCGATGTTCGGGATGTCGAGTTTGAAAGGCTGGGATTCCGGCAGACAGCAACTGGGAGCTCCCCAGGGCGTGGAGGCTTGCTTGCGGGTTAGAGGACAGGCCCAACAGTAGCCTTCAGACTCCATTGTCTGTTCCCCTCCACGGTGGTCGAAGGTACAGCGACGGCGTGGCATGGCTGCGAATGAGTGGACTATGGGCCATGGACGAGCCAAGGAATGAAGGGTTGGATGATGTCGGTGGTGGTGGATGGCGCCAATGATCATGGGGCATAATGGATGGATGGATCAACTGGAGCTCCGCCGTTCATGGACTGGATCGAGAGACCAGACGGAAGGTCATCGCGGGCTTGGAGGCCTGGGTGTGGTTGTGCAGACGAAGCAGGTACTTGTTCAGTTCTGAGGGTCTCGAGGACCACAGGAGAGGGTGTGGACGGCGATGTGAGGCGAGGTGAGGTGGGTGACAGCGAGGGAGAAAGAGGGGAATCCACGAGGATTCTTGGCTGGAGAAGGGGGAACGACATGGATGAGCATGAGGTTGGGCAGGGGATGTACATTGGAGGACGAAGAGGAGGTATTCGCACTGCGTAGAGGTCGAGGTGCGTCGTGGTGGGTGGGAATCGAAGTGAAGAAATTTTCCACCTTCCCTGTCGCTGCGTCGTTTGGTGCGAGGAAGGCAGGTACCTGCTTCACAGTACCTGCCTCATGGAATATGATGCCTACCTCAGGTATGGGGAGGCAGGAGGCAGGAGGCAGGAGGCAGGAGGTATCCGTAGGTGCCAGGCGTGGTTACCTATTTCTGTGAGAACACTGTGAAGGCAGGCAGGCACCTCAGGCAGGGCAGGTGTCTGTCGAATTTTTCTTCATGTGCCCCTGCCTTTGCTGTGACTGCTGGAAGAGACTTGAGGTGCCCGGTGGATGATCGTCAGTGGATGTGCAGTGGGCTTGGGCGCTAAAGTTGCTTGGTCGTAGCAGGCAGGGGGCGTCTGCCAGGCATGAGCCCAGGTGTGCTAGGGCCATCGTGGCATCGCTGCTGGGCCCAATACAGCAGGTACGTACGCCTTACCTAATTAGACCCGGATCTTATCAGATTTAGATAATCAGATCATCAGATAACCTGCTCCAATTCGGCACGGCCACCTCTCTTAGCACCTCCATCGCTGATTCCATCCATCTCCAGAGACACACCTACCGAAATTCGCGCAGAGGCTCCATTGCAACTTCATCCGTCTCCAGAATACTTCCATCATGAGCCGTACAATATACCCCCTGAAAGAGTGTAAGCGTGGTACTTTGCCCTAGTAAGTGCATATTACTGGTCAAGGTCTGATGGCGAATGGAGAATCTATGCTGAGTAATTCTGTGGAGAGCGTCGATTTTGGCGGAGCACTTTGCTGGTATGGAGGGTAACAAACATTTAGGGGTCGTATTGTACATACCTTACCGACCGACAGCGATGGAGTCCTCCTACCCACCCCTCCAAACTCCGACGGGCCATCGGGCGACGAATGCCAATTCTGGATGTTGCTCTGAGAGCGCCCCTGCCATCTGGTCTCTCCTCCGCCGGCCCAGTCTCCATCTCGTCGTCTGAAGACATGTCCTCACCGAACGACCCAGGTCCGGCATGACAGGATCTTTCATATTGCTTCGCACTCTATCCCGGCCCAGCCTACGGAGCCGGCACTCACTGCCGTCCGGTCTCCGGTCGGTCTGGTCGGGTACCCGATGAGAGGACGCGAGACAGCTTTGTCGCTCGGATCAAAGAAAGAACACCACCACTGCGCCAGATGCGGGACAAGGTACTTCCCTCCACCCCAAGCAGTACATACAAAAGTACTTGATTATCTGATCCATCTTGTCAGATTAGATCCTCACCACATCATCTTTAGCGGGGGCGAAATGCAGCACAAGTCCGCATACATGCTGTGCACCTACGACCGAACCTGGTCACGGCCAATCCCACCATGCTGCTACCTACAGATACACTACCACGACTACCTGACGCATCATGGTGTGCCCTACACCATTTTCTCTCCCTGTGAAGAAAAAAACAGGTACCTCCTCGACGGCACTAGAGCCTTTCGGGTCGGAGAGAGTGGCCACTGACCTGCCAGTCATCGCTGATGATGGCACAATGTCACCCACCCGCCCACGCCCACCCCTGGCTCTTTGGCTCCCAGTCCCGAGGTCTCTTCGTGCGCCCCTGGTCCTTTTGCCCGCTCTCGGAGCAAGCTCTGCGCCTGTCTCGACTCATGTTTCTTAGTGATCCTACCGCCTCCACATCGCATTCCATCGCATATCGCAACTGCCCCGGTTCTTCCCACCATCGCACCGCCGTCAAGCCGACCTCTGCCCAGTGCTGGCTCCTCTTATTCACTGCAGTCAGGCACTCTGCCAGCAGGCTACCTGCGGATACTTCGTACCTTATGCGACTCTGAGACGCGACCTGCCGCCTGCCGCTTGGCTTTCTGCATCGTTTGTTCGGGTCCGCCAAGTTCCTCGACACCAAAACCTCGCACAAGTATCGTCGACCAAGGTATCCGTACACCAGCACAACCGAAACAGCAACGACTCATCCGCCGCGACTCGACTCGCTCGCCCGCTGATGATCCCGGCTGTTTTAGTGTACGAATACGTAGGTACTTGTACCTGACACAGACACCGACCCGAGGAGCATTAGCGTCGAGGTTGTGCGCCCTCGATCAGCTCGTGGCTCGTTCGGTTTCTCATCGCTAGCCCCGGGGCGCTGGACGAGATTGAAAGATTTGATCTTATCAGATCCGAAGATAACCCCGAAATCGCATCATGACCCCTCCCACCCAACTCCACCCCTCGTGCAAACCGTTCATCGTCGACAATTCTTTTTTTTTTCTCATGAAATTTTCCTGTCATGTCTGGTTGCGGCTTCTCGTCTCACCCCTCCCTCCCTGCACCATCTCTTTTTATTCTACTGCCCTTCCCACATCGTCTTCTCCTCCTGCATCTGGTTCCGTCCGATTTCTGCATCGCGACCAATTCGGAGTGGGCCGGCTAGCACCATTGATCTGCATTGTCTTGGAAATGTCGGGAAAAGTCCTCGTAAACCGACGGCTTTGGCTTTCTTGACGCGGACAGTTAACATGGCCGAACATTCCATTCGTCTGCAGTCCGATCCTTCGCCTGCTTCGTCGAACAGTCTCACTGGCCTCAGCCAAGGGTCCAGAAACGGCGGCATTAAACAGGTGCAAGCCATCTCATCATAACCATCGCCAAGCCCAGCATCTAGTCACATACTACCGAGACAGGACTGCAAGGCAGATGATCTTAATTCAAGCCTAACAACGCTGCGCCTCACCAACACAGGCGCGGCAGAGAGAAAGGGCATCAGGGTCCAGTCTAAATCTCCTTCCCATGGGCCATCCGCACCCCCGCGTTGGGCAAACTGTTCGTCAGTCGTCCGCGCCCTGGGCGACTTTTTTTTCCTCTTTAAAAAATTGTCTTCTGTGCCTCCGGTCCATCCCTCCCGTCCGCTCCACTCCTGTGGCCCGGCACATGCAAAGCGAGATGCCAAGTCCTGCGACCGCCGCTCGCCGTTGATGCTACAGGCCCAGGCACCACACCTTTTTCTTGTCAATCACTCACTCTATTTTCTTCCTTATTTGCCTCATCGATGGCTCACTGCAACATTCTTCTCCGTCAACCGAGGAGCGGATTTCCGTGTGTACTTACACCACCACACCAAACACATACACAGCACGCCCACAGCTTCATGTACCTCAGAGCCACGGGCTTACTTACTGCTGGTACAGAGTCGTATGGCCCCAGCCAGACAAGAAAAAAAAAAAGGAGGCCCCAGTCGGTCTCCATCCATTCCCATTCCCAGCCTTGGACCCAGACCCAGTCCTCCCAGGGCGTCCCCTACTAGCGAGCCCATCTCTGGAGTCAGCCCGTTGCGACTCTGTCCCTGGCCCCGACCCCTGGATGTGGAAAGGCTTCCGTTGTGGATGGCCTCTTGCTTTGAGCCGAGCTGGCGCTACGCGAATACCTACCTACCTGCTCAAAATACACCAAGTGGTAATACCTCGCCCAGGTCTCTGTAGTCCATGTACGAGTATGTACTACTCACTGCCCCCTCCAAGACCAGCTGCTTGCAAGGGTTCAGGTGCAGGGCCGCAGGCGTTGTCCGGCAGAATGACAGGATCGCAGCATCGACGTTGCCCCATTTGAACGAAGAACCGAATGTTGCAATTTGAGTAGACTCCTCCAAATGTGTGTAGTTCCAGTCGCAGTCCCCAGTCGCGATCCCAGGTTTGGGTCAGAGAGGGCGTGAACTCGACGGGCTCGACGGGCGTGTACGTTGCAAAACACCACCACAATGTACTTGGCCGTACAATGTGTACCCGTACCCATCAGAGCAACGTCGTGTCGACAGCTCCGAGGACGAGGGACGAGGGTCCAGCAGCTGTTCGTCTGTTCGTTTGGGTTCGGTCGATCACGTCGCCGCAACAGATGGAGGTTGCCATCGGCCTCCATCCGTCTCTACATATTAGCCCCTCGATGCCCCTCCACCTCCGATCAGTTTCCTGTTCTTGTTGCGTCTCTTCAACTCACACTTCTTCCTCCGTCCTCCTCCTTACCTTTCAGATCCGCATCTTCAACAACCTGCGGCTTCTTCCATACCTCTCGCTCCAAGAACAAGGACCCTGAATCTGCCCCTAAAAGCGCCACTTATTGCAAGTCGATGACGAACAGTGTGGCTTGAAATCTGCAGCAGCAACAATCACAAGGGAAAAACCGGCGGAAAAAAAGTAGTACACCCCCCCCGCACTTTCGCACCCGCATCCCACTTTCGCACCGGGCGTCGTCTTTTTTCGACCGTCTAAAAAAGTAACGGAATCAAGGTCAGTTGATGCTCCCACTCCCCGAGCAAAGCGACAATGAGCTTTCCCAGAGCCATGAAGCTGACATCTTAAAGCGACCGGTCTGCCCTCTCAGACTTTCCGGCATTGGCATATAATCTGCGCGTTTCGACCGTTGAGACTGTGAATTACCTATTAACCGCCCCGCGCGCGCGACACATATACAAACGCACACTCACTTGTGACCCTCGTCACTCACACACACATACACTCATACTCTCAAGTCACATACCCCTCCTCACAAAATTCAACACCCCCACCATGTCTCCTCACTGCGACTCGCCGACCAACGGCTCCGACGCCGGTAGCGGCTTCTCTCAATACAACGGCAACGGCAATGCCTTTGCCAATGGAAACGGAGCTGTCCACCAGAACGGCAACGGCGTAAACGGCCACTCCAACGGCATCCAGAGCATCAAGCAGTCCCCCTACCTGCTCCCTACCGACCCCAGCGAGATCCACGACCTCATCTGCTGCGGCTTCGGCCCGGCCTCCCTGGCCGTCGCCGTCTCCATCAACGACGCCCAGGAGGCCGGCCGCCAGCTCACCGGCAGCGCCTCTCCCAAGGTCCTCTTCCTCGAGAAGCAGCCCGCTTTCGCCTGGCACCCGGGCATGCTCCTGTCCGGCGCCAAGATGCAGATCTCCTTCATCAAGGACATGGCCTCCCTCCGCAACCCCCGCTCTCAGTTCACCTTCCTCAACTACCTCCACTGCAACAACCGCCTCGTTGAGTTCACCAACCTCGACACCTTCCTCCCCGCCCGCGCCGAGTACGAGGACTACCTCCGCTGGTGTGCCTCCCACTTCAACGACGTCGTCGAGTACGGCCGCGAGGTCGTCTCCGTCTCTCCCGACCCGGCGACCGAGGGCGGCGTTAAGGTGTGGACCGTCAAGTCCCGCAACGTCAAGACCGGCCAGGTCTCATCCTACCGCACCCGCAATGTCCTCATCGCCAACGGCGGCCAGGCCAACATCCCCAAGGTGCTCCCCGCCAAGCACCCCAAGATCATCCACTCCTCCCAGTACGCCCAGCTCGTGCCCCAGATCCTCAAGGACAACTCCCGCCCCTACCGCGTCGCCGTCATCGGCGCCGGTCAGTCCGCCGCCGAGATCTTCCGCGACATTCACCGCGCGTACCCCAACTCCAAGACGTGGATGGTCATGCGCAGCAACTTCCTCAAGCCCGCCGACGACTCGCCGTTCGTCAACTCCATCTTCAACCCCAGCTATGTCGACGAGCTGCACCCCAAGTCGCAAGCCTACCGCCGCTCCCTCATCAAGGAGGCCAAGGCCACCAACTACGGCGTCGTCCGCCTCCAGCTCATCGACCACCTGTACGAGATGCTCTACCACCAGAAGCGCCTCCTCGGCGTCGACGAGCGCAAGTGGCCCCACCGCATGCTCTTCGGCCGCAACATCGTCCAGGTCAACGAGAGCAAGGAGACTGAGCGCCTGCAGATCCACGTCCGCAGCATCGAGCACAGCGGCGACGGCCTCGAGGACGGCTTCGTCAGCCAGCTGCCCGGCGATGAGATCCTCGACGTCGACCTCATCGTGGCCGCCACCGGCTACCAGCGCAGCGCCCACATCGACATGCTCCGCGACACCTGGAGCATGCTGCCCGAGCTCACCCCGGCGTCCAACTCCGCCGACCGCGAGATCGTCGACGGCTGGGAGATTTCCGAGGGCGACGCCACCGCCGGCTCAAGGAAGCTCGAGGTCGGCCGCGACTACCGCGTGCGTTTCGCCCCGGGCACCGTGGCGCCGGAGGCTGGTGTTTACCTGCAGGGATGCAATGAAATGACCCACGGAGTAAGTTTTTTTTTTTTTTTTTTTTTTTTAAATCCTCGTCTCACTATCAGTCCCTCCCCCTCATTCCGGATAAGAACCTTCCCCCCACATTTATGACGAACGCGTTTTTGCTGACGACTTCTCAACAGCTGAGTGATACCCTTTTGTCTATTCTTTCTGTCCGATCATCCGAGATCGTCGACTCTATTTTCTCGACTCCCAAGGCCAAGGCCGTTTCCAACTAGAGGGAGATGCCAATTTGGTTGTGTTTTGTTTTCCCGGTGTTCTGTTTCCTACCACCCCATCTTGTTAGAGAATGTATTGCATTAGCTGTGATAGAATGAGAGACGAAAGAGGAGGGAAGAAGAGACGGCTTACTGTATGGGATCTATTGGGACATGGGATGATGTGCTGACGAACATCTCTTTTTAACGTATTTCAAAGTCGGGCTGAAAAAGACATGGCGCGGAGTTAATATTCATTTCGTCTCTTTCATACTCGAAAAAAAGACTATCAAAATATTTGGACTGTTCAAGTTGCGGTTTTGTGCATGCCTTCAGCCACACGCTATTGAGTGTGGATGAAAAACACGAAAGAGAAGATCGTCACAAACGTTTGACTTGTCTAGGAACGTTTGAACTTTATTGTATCTTGGACCCTCTCGGTCATGGGAGATAGCTATTATTACTGTATACTTGCAATTCGTTGTTGTCCACCCAGGTCATCAACTCCTGATAGACCGCATCGCCCTCATTCGGGAACGTCTGCTGCTGCAGCGGCTGCTGGTGATGGTTCAGATGGAGATGGTAGTCCCGTGGGCCTGCAGACGTCGGGGTGCTGCTGCTGCTGGTGTTGCTCATCGCCACATCCTCGGGCGCGAGACCACCGGGGCCCCCTACCACACCACGAGCAGCAGCAGCAGCAACAGCGCCACCAGACGCGGCGACGACGCCTTGGGGCGCCAGCCGGAGACGCTGGATGAGCGACCTCAGGTCCTTGAGGACGGTCGCGCAGTCGCGGGCGTAGTTGCTGCCCGTCTTGGTCTCCTCGTCGAAGATGTCAATCGCAAAGTTGACGTCGTCGGACTCGGCGGACGGGGACGGGGGCGGCTCCTGCTGCGGCGGGGGCAGCAGCTCCTCGAGCATGAGGATGATGGCGGCGTTGAAGACGTAGTGCAGGCCGGCCTGCAGGAGTTTTCGGGTGCGGTTGGTGAGGTCGAGGAGCCAGCGGGCGAGGAGCAGGTTGCGGTGGGCGGCGTCGGAGCACTGGCGGATTCGGGCGGCGTGGTGCTCGATGTTCCAGCGGCCGCCGGTCGTGATGTAGCGCTCGGCAAAGGCCTTCTTGACGGCTACGAAGAAGATGGGCCGCAGCAGCAGGATGAGGTGCTATTTTCGAACGACGACCCCGGTTAGCGAGTTTTCCGTTTGGTCTCTTCGTATTCCCCTTTGGGGAGGGGGGTAGACGACGACAAGAGGAGAGGAGGGAACGTAACATGCGCCGAACCCGAGTCGAGGGAAGCGAGGAAGGGAGGGGCATTGAGCGGGATAGAAACAAGCTTACCTGATTGTATCCCATATGCAGGAGACAGCATGCGGGATCGGTACTTCTGTAGTCGGCTGGCATCTGCAGGGTAGGGGGTAGCTGGGAGAGCCAGGTTTCGAGCATCTGCAGCGCTCGCTCGACATGCCGCGCCGCGCCGCCGGGTTGGTGGTCGTAGGGGGCGACCTTATACGTGTTGCACACGATGTGGCCCGAAATGCGGGCCAGCTGGACGTGGGCTCGGAGGCCGGCTGCAGGGGGGAGGGAACTGCATGGGTGAAAGCGCGCGGTGGCGGTCTTGTTAGACATGGTTCTCGTTCGTTGGTCGGAGCTGGGCCGTCATCGGAGGCGTGCCCGTCGGACTGCCGGGGCAGGGAGGGAGCGAGGAAAGAGGAGGAGGGGAGGGGCAAAGGAGGGTGGGCGTTCGGTTCAGACTTACGGGGCATCATTCGGTAGGGGGACGCGGACTGCATCATCCATGATGGTCGGCGGACGGCCCATTAGACAGCTCAGCCAGCGGTCCAAGATGTACAGCGTCCAAAAGACTCGTTTGCCGCGCTCGTCAACCCAGCCACGGTGAGCGCCGTGCATCATGGAGATGTGCATGGCGTTGCTCACGTACATGTATGCAGCATCGCGGCGGTTCATCTCGATGAGGTAGAAGCCCATGAGGGCCAGAACAGCCACGTCGCTGATGGTCCAGCTGGTGATGTCGAGAGGGTTGCCGAGGAGGCCACGTGCACGGGAGAAGAGGATCTGGCTCAGATCTTCGGGCTTAGGCATGCGGTTAGGCATCGTGTTGGCCTGGCAGGCGACAGCAAAGGCGGTATGATAGAAGGCCAGGTGACGGTACTTGTCCAGCATCTCCTGGCGGGAGGTGCCTGGTGGAAAGGAGGCAGGATTCGGGTCGACGGGGACGGAGCCGAGATCGCCCCACCAGTAGATGCCGCCGCAGGGAAATGTGCCGTTGCCGTCCTGGATGAAGTAGCGGAGGTCCTCGAGCATGACCGTCATGTCGGAGCGGGGCGGCAGAACAAGCGGATCGACATTTGACATTTCGTATATTGGGCGGGAGTCGTATGTCTGGTAGCGACCGAGGGATGCCAAGAAGGTTGAGCCGTTGTTGGCAGACGGCGACAGCCAGGGCTTGTTGAAGGCCAGCGGGAATACGGTGGACATGAACTCCTTGAGATAGTCGAGAAAGGTGGCGCCGGAGGTCTCGCCGAGAAAGCGGGATCTTCCGTCCGGGTCAGACAACATTCGGCCGGCGGTCTCGGCCTCCGCATCGTTGGCTGCGGCCTCGTCCCGGTAGAGCTGAGCCGGCTGCTGCTGCTGTGTGTACGACTGCGGCGGAGTGAAGGATGAGCTGGAACCGGCGCGGGAGCCGGTCGGGTCGCCACCTTCTTGCGCTACAAGCTGCTGTCTCTCGGCGGCGTCGGGAACCTTTGTCTGCAGGGCCCGTTCCAAGGCGTCGCATTTCCGCCGAAGGTCATCCAGCTCATTACGCGAGACGGTGATTTTCTCGATAGGGGCTGGATAGACGCAATCCCGGGACGAGCCGCGGCACTGGCGGCACGGCCTCTCGCCAGAGCATTTGATGCGGCGGACGTTGCAGCTGTTGCATCTGTAGATAGAGTTCGTAAACAAATCATGTGGACAGTGAAGGGGGTATTGAGTAAGAGTGAAAGTGAGTGTGAGTATGAGTGAGATGGAGTGTGAGGGTGAGACGGCAGACCAATGAGATGCGCCGATGAGACAAGGCGCCAGGAGACGACAGGAAGGCTGAGACGAGAGACAAGAGACAAGAGCTTGCAAGGCAAGGAGAGAGGGAGCATGGGAGGGAGCATGGAACAAACTTACGCTGTGGCGACGCGTTTTCTCTGCTCCGGGGCTACCTTGTGTCGTCGCGGGTTGACAGGCAAACGGGAAGATCCACGGCTTGGGGTTTCCGTCTGTTGCTGCTGGTGCTGCTGCATCCTGGTGACGCGGGATAGTGAGGCCGCATGTCACCGTCGCCGGGCCTCGTGCACGGAAGTGAAGGCGACCCTGATGGATGAGAGGAAGTGAGTGAGATGGACTGAAGAAGCTGCGGTGTTGGCACTGAATTTGGTGGTTGTCGGTGTCGGTGTTTAATGGTGCGAGCCAGCCACGTCGCTGCGTTGGTTGTCGAAGATGTCGGCGTCGGCGTTGTCGTCGTCGTCGTCGTCGTCGCCAGTGGGCGTTGGTGTTGGTTCGTACGGCGGCTGTTCTGTTCTGCTCTGCTCTATCTCGCTTGTTGGGATCCGCTGAGGAAGGATTTGACGCCGAGATGGACGGCTCTATGAATCGCCGAGGTATCTCTCTCACAGTAGCACAGTAGACACCTGTACTACAGTTCCAACGTTGCCGTAGTCGTTGTCGCTGCTGTTGCTGCTGCTGTTGTCGCCGTCGTCGTTTGTCCTCCTGCCCTAGTCGCTGAGTTCTGGCTGGCTGTGTGGGACGTCAGAAGGGTACCGGACAGATTCGGTCGCTTGCAACAAAAAGCTGTTCCGGGGGAAAGATTGGTGGTGGGCATGGCGTGGAGATTTGAGATTTTGAGAGTGTCCGTTTCCTTGTCGCGACGGGAGCGCCAGCGGCACGGTCAGCACCGCCAGTCCAGCCAGCAGCATTAGCAGCAGAAGAAAAAAAAAAAAAAAAAATAGGAAACACTGGGGGCCGTTGGAAAATGGTCACCTAGGTTCAGGGGGGTGAGGCAACGTGGGATTGGGGATTGGGGGGTCGGAAGATACTCCGTGTTAGGCCTCCTCATGTGGTTTGTATGCGATATGCTAACGGCCAGCGGCGGTGCACTAACACGAGCTTCCCTTGCCCTCCCGTGCCTCGCCTTCACGTTTCCTTTGGGGGCCGGAGCTATGCCACAACAGAACCACCGCAAGGCAGACTGCATGCCTTTTTTTTTTCCTCGACTGCGGCCCGGGTCGTCGTGTCCAATGTCGGGTCTGCGGTGTGCTTACTGCATATCGCCCATCCATGGGTAAGTGGTGAATGAAGAGCCTGCTGCTGCTGCGCTGCAACATGCATGCTGAGCCTGCAAGCCTCGCTCGGTGAATCACAAACAAACACCATACACCAAACACCAAACACCCACCAGACCGTACGGACACATCCATCCAAAGGGAGGGGACGCGCTCAATAAACGACCCCGGTCATGGAAGGATACCCCAAGGCGGATTCGGGGGCCGCTGACCGTTGTTGATTGATTCAAACCCCTGGGAGCTGGCATGATTGGGACACGACACATGCCACCTTAACTTCTGAAGGCAAGGTAAGGTACGGTACTTTACAGACCTTACTTGCTATGCAGTGAGAAGTACGGATGCTGAGTAGGTAGTATCTGTATCCGTATGCGTGCGTCTGCAATGCCTAACGTACCCGAACGGTTCCCCAGAGTCAGCAAACCAGCGTCCAGGAAAACGGAATGGAACATGAAAATGGAAGCCCCGAACCTCGCTAGAACTCCGCCACAAACGTCCCATCTTCACCGTCTTACGTCGCCTGTTCCTCTGCTCTCCTCTCCTCTCTCCTCTGTCGGCGGGTAATCTGCTTCCTCGTTCTCCCTCTTCCCGCCCAGTCAGAGTCAGAGTCAGTCAGTTGTCCTCTTCTCGTCCGCCCAGCCACCATTCATCATCCACCGAGTCCACGTGCAACGGATGGTGGGAGGGCTCGTTGCGAATGGCAGCATCTTCACCTCATGTTTCCACTTCTTTCCGACTTTCTGTCTGACAATCCCGAAGGCCATAGCTCGCCGCAGGTGCCAGCAATTGGTTGCCTTCTCATGCCCTCCCTTGCCCTCCCCTCCGTGCTGCTGCCGCCCAACCGCCCTCCTCAGCGGCTACGGCTACGCTACCCAGACAGGCCAGACACGAACGCTCGCTTACGCGGGAAGAGACACACTAGTGACGCTCCAGACTCAGGCCGTCCTGTCAATCCTGTCTGACCGGCAGCAACTCCCTGGAACCTTCGGCCGATTGCGCCTCGGGTCGGTGGAGAAGATGTTGTGCCTGCTGACCTTCAGCATGGTACACTTGCATGTCCGCTGTGCTTTGCGCCGTTGTCGATCCCTCTCCCTGCCCAGGCGTCTACTCTTCGTGCCTTTCGCACACGACTCCACGGGCTGTCTGTTGGGAGGCACACGAGTTGGTTTCCTCGCTTAGCGTGCGTGATGCCGCTGCAAACTCTCAGGGATGTCCTGACCACGCCAGATAGGCAAAACTCTCAACTGCAACCGTGACAAATTGAAGGGGGAAAAAGGAAAGAGTGATTGGAGAAGCCATCGCCAGCTTTGGCAGGCTTCTCAAACAAAAAAGGAGAGATATCCTACCAGCTCAATCGCCTCCCAGTTTCTGGTCTCTAGTCATCTCATATTCCTCAGTCTCAGAGACACAGACACAGAGACGCACGCACATGATACATGATACACAAATCGTTGCTGCTGCCCGCGCAGGAAATGCTCCGGTCCGTCCCTCTTGCGCATGGAAAAATTCGAACCAGTCGAACCAGTTCGCCAGGCTGCCTGCTGAACATCAAACTCACCAAGAGGGGTATCACACCCGATGATGGGAGCACATCAGCCGCCAACATGAACCAGCTGCAGGCTGTGGCAGGCTGTGGCAGGCGGGACGGATCACTTCCTCAGGCGGCGAGCCAAGCGTCCAAGCTGACCTCGCTCTGACCACAGTTGCGTCTGATGCTACCCTGCTTCTTGGGCATTTTCTCGTGCTCCGATCTGCTAATTATCCAACTGAGTCTCAGTCAACGCATAGCTCCCGAGGACCACCAGTAGCCACTCACAGCCAACGGAATTCCGTTCCGTCATCAAGATAAGCACCCTCTCAGCGGGGAGCTGAAATACAGCTCAGCACCAAGCTCCAACGCAAGGGCATTAATGGACCATGGCTTCCAGGCGAGACCGAGGTTCTCGGACGCGACCTTCCCGCTTGTCTTGATCGCAGAGGGCTGTTCTGGTGATTATACACCATGCTTGTAGGAGCTTTCCCGACAAACTCCTAAAGGCAAGTCGATCGAAGCCTGTGCCGATGCGCGAATGAGGACCCTCCTAAGCTTGACTTTTACAGTGCAGAATGAAAGGCCGAGTAGCCTCTCATGCCCACAGCTGCGAGAGTATTTCGCGTTTTCTTCTCCAGGTTGCACGAATTGACTAGTAGCTACACCAGCTCACCAGATGGATGAGCGAGTGCTGGCTTAGTGTGCGACATGAAGATCATTCGTGTGGTCCAGAAAGCGTTGGTGAAGCTGTTGATCTAGACGGTGCGGCCGGAAACCCTGTTGAAAGTGACACGTCAGCGCTATTTTCTATTAACAGTTCTGCCTCGGAGTGAATCATAACGGCACCAGGTGAAGATGCAACGTCTAGAACCCTTGCGTGCCATCTATAACTTCCCTCAGACTGCCTATCCTCTTCCGTCATATGTCGACGTATGAGCCCGATGCTCTGGGATCGCTATCGTCGGGACCTGGAGGGCTGCTGCATCAGCATCTTTGCGCACATTACCATGAGCTGTCGAAGCATCCACCCTGGACTCATTGGCCGACGTCGATGGGTCATGCTGTCTCCGCCAAGTTTGCTGCATAGTCGTCGCCAGCTTGCATGATATTTCCATCGCTAGACAGTCAAGCGCTGGCGCATTATGAACTTGGGACAGCCTGACAGGGACTGATTTGGTGTTCAACATTGGAACATCTACCTGGCTTCTATGGGAGAACAGTGGCATTTGTCTTCGCTTCACACCCGAGCAAGAAGTTAATCAACCAGAGGTCCTCGAGTCGGGATATGTACGTTCTTGGAAGCTTACTTGTTGTTTTGTCGTGCGTCTGCCCATCTTCGATGTCTGCAATTCCTTCAACAGTTCTTATACCAACCGATTTCGACTCGACTCATCTCAGAATTCTGCAGGCTTCTCGATAGCCGGGAATGTTGCGTAGAATGCACCCATAAACCTGAATAACAAGTCCTCCCTCCCCTCGGGTGCGATTACGAAGAGTCCGAAAGGCTGTCCATTGGTCTCGAGGTTCCCCAGAGGAACGGTCGCGATCGGCCACCCTGCGGCCCCCGCGAAGCCGACGACGATGGAGTCCGAAGCCGACACAATGACGTCCACTTGTGCTTCTCGCATGGCCCTCCCTAGTCCGTCAATGCCTGCGAGCCGTCGAATCTCAGAGACGGCTGCCTGGTGCTCGTCTTCCGTCATGGCCGTTGCCGCGACTAGAGCTGCCTCGAGCTCTGTCTGCGTTGTATGGGCTGCCATCTCGTTAGCACGATGGCTTGATCCCTCTTTGCAGTGGCAACACTCACGCGGAGGCAAGGCTTCATCTGCATGGTCCTTGTTCCAGGCAATGATGTCCCCGAGAGTTCTAACATCTCCGGTCTCGGGGTCGAAATTACCGGCGAACTCCTTCACTTGAGACGGGAACTCATGGTCTGTGATGTGAGCATGACTGCGAGCAAGATATCGAGATGGCTTCAGAGCAACTCACAAGCGATGGTGTGAAGCGTCTGCTTGTCGTGGGTAACCGTATCGTAGGCTGGCAGATCGATAGGATACACGACGCGGGCTCCAGCACCACACATCCTGTCCACTGCGTCCTTCCAAGAAGCTCGCTGAAGCAAATGTCAATCTCAGGACGGGCGGATGATATGAGAGAACCTACCACATGGGGGTGGCCCCATTTGTCCGTCCCAGTCTCGTGTATGCCCCAGAGAACGTCGGCAATACCTACCGAAAGTCCTTCCCAGCTGCAGCTGACCTCGAAGGTCGGGAGGTTGACAAGCGGGCTGTCGGTCTGAATACCTACCAGTATCTCAGCGAGCGCCGCCAAATCACGCGGATCCCTGGCCATCAGTCCGATGCCGTCGAAGCTGGAGCTCAACTTGAAGACCCCATCCGTCGGTATCAAGCCTGGCGTGAGCTTCAGGGCATACAGTCCCGAAAGACTTGCTGGGTACACAGTTGAACCGCTTGTCTCCGTGCCGATAGCCAAAGGACAGAAGCCGGATGCGATGGATACCGCCGACCCCGATGAAGAACCCCCAGCGATCTTTCACAAGTCAGCCCTTGCTTACTTCGCACCTATGACTCCCACTTACTGGTTGTTCGTCTTCAGAAAGGTCATCACGGCGGTATGGTGACTTCGTCTGGCCACCAAACGCGCTCCACCCCACCGGTGTATCGTTGGATCTGCGTCCGTTAGCAGTTGGCGGCATCATGAGGGGGCAAAGCAAAGTACTTGAGACCACAGAACTCCTACAGGCTGTCAGTATAAGGGTTCTTTCCTGTATTCGGCTTCGCTTACTGTCATGTTGCCTTTCCCAATGATGATGAGACCAGCGTGAAGCAGTTTCTCGATCAGGGAGGCATTCTTGAGTGCTGTCATCGACGCGAAAGCATGGGCGCCAGCAGTTGTAGGCAATCCCAGGTCCTTATGGGTAATGAATGTATCCTATATATGCATCAGTCATCTCAATCTCTATAAGAACGTTTTCGGCCATCTCACCTTGACCACGACAGGTATCCCATGCAGTCTACTCCTAACATATCCCTCTCGTCTCTCCTTGTCAAGATCGTCGGCCCTGATCAGAGCATTATGTTCAGGGCATACGCTTATCAAGGCATTCAAGACTCCATTATGGCTTTCAATCTGTTGTAGACAAGCCTCAATCAGCTGCCGGCTCGTAAGTGAACCGGACACGAGCTTCTCTTGGAGGCTCAAGGCGGTGGAAAACTTGAGCGGGGTTGCAGGTAGAGCCATATTGAAAAGAAGGCTCATGGAGCTTCGATGGGCGTTTTTCTTCTGATTTCAGGTTCTTTCAAGACGTCGACATATGGGCAGTATGTTCTAAGTTGCGGCATGCTACAGGAACTTTTGTCATTGATGCCCCTCATTTGGATGAGAGGCTACAGCGATGTGTGGGCCGCTTTCAACCCTTGATCCATCTGCCTAATCCATTGATAAGCAGCAGCCTACTTTCCAACGTCAGCAATTATGATTAGAAAGATCACCAAGCTTCATTCCTGAAGCTTGGGTGGCTATCACATGGGAGTTCATCCGGACCTTGTATGAGTGACGCGGGGGCCTAGACTGGCGCTCAGCTGGCACCGCCTGGCCATACAGCATCAGTTCCCGACCGGCCGAGTATTTTCTGATGATGACCTCATACGTCAGCCAGCTCGGCCGGGAAACCACGCGGCGCAATAGCATCAACCATGCTTCAAACACGCTAGGGCCCTTGGATCAAAGACACCGACCCAAACGGAAGCAAGAAGCGTAGAGAAATCAACCCGAAGAGATGGATTCAGAGGCAAAGCCCATGACCCGCCGCACCGTCGTCTCGTCTTTCATCTTCAAGTTTCCTCCAGACGGCGGTTCTCAGGTCGCCCTGTTCCGACGGAGCGATAAGGTGCGGACGTACCAGTGAGTTTCTATTGTCATGCCATGAGATGATCGGATACTGAGTGGCCTCCGCAGAGGTCGTCTTGCTCCCGTATCAGGCAGCGTGGATAAGGAAGACCCGTCGCCTCTGCATGCCGCATGGCGTGAGATCAAGGAAGAGACGGGCTTGACGCCTGCAAATCTCACGCTCTGGCGCCAGGGCAAGGACTACCGCTTCGCCGACGAGAAGATTGGACGCGAGTGGATCATCTACCCGTTCGCCTTCCGGCTCAAGTCCCCAGATGACGAATCTCGAATCCAGATCGACTGGGAGCACACGGGGTTCCAATGGTTTGATCCCCATGAGGTCCGTGATGTCTATGAGTTTGGAGGCGTACCACGGCTAGCAGAAAGTCTGCGTCGGGTATGGTTCGAGGTCGAACTTGGGGACAAGAGGGGAGAGATGCTCAACCAAGGGTTGCTGGCCCTGCAGAGGGACCATGAGAGTGGAGCGAGGCAGCTGGCCGGCAAAGCGCTTCAGATCCTCATCAGTTTGATCAAAGAGGGTGACGAGTCTTTAGAACGATGGTGGAAAAGCGCGAGGCTTGCGGCATGGCATCTGTGGAAGAACGGGCGGGAGAGCATGGGTGCTGCGATCCTGAATGTGCTCGTGAGGTCGCTGGCAATCATCGAAGATGAAGTGAAGAGGGCCGATGGAGTGTCTCTGGAGTTTTTGGGTACGGTAACCAGAAAGTTACAACAGTACGCGGTATCGAGGGATGATTCGGTTGACGATATCTGGAGGTCTCTGAAAGGCTTCCTCCAAGAGAACCACGACTCCGGGAAACCGATTCGCATACTCACTCTCTCGTCTAGCTCGACCATACTGGAGTGTCTTCACAGAGCCATCTTGGGCTTCCGCTCCGAGTTCGACATCAGGATTCTTGAATCACGCCCACTTTTTGAAGGGGTCTCGATGGCCTCGAGACTAGTTGGCCGCCTGCGGGAATCTGGAGCTGAACGAGAGAAGAAAGTTGAGGTGTCCATTTACACCGACGCCGCTGCTGCAATTGCCAGCGAGGCAGTCGATCTAGTATTGATTGGCGCCGACTTGATTGCGAAGGATGGATCGACAAGCAACAAGACAGGCTCGCTGCCGGCAGTGCTCTCAGCCAAGCACTGCGCCCCCAATGCGAAGGTGTTGGTACTGGCAGAGAACGAGAAGATTTTACCCTACGAGCCACCCTTGCGCGAGGAGAACGACATCGAGGAGGTTTTCGCTTCTTGGAGAAGGGAGGAGTCTCTGCAGGAGGCCGCATCGACGGTGCTTAGCTATTCACAGAAGGAAACGCTCGGGGGTCACGATCTGCAGGCGACCGTGAAGAACGTCTACTTCGAGTGGGTTCCTACGACTCTCATCGACGGGTACATGTTCGAAGATGGACAGAAGGGTGCACAAGATATTTCGGATCTTGCGGATCATGTTCGCGGCGAGGCAGATGCCTACTTCGCCAACGTCTGATTATAGACATTATGGGAGGGATCATCAGCCATCCATGTAGACGGCGCTTCATCAAAGACCGTAGATGAATGTCCACTTTCTGTCGGCGTACCGCGTACTGTCGACTCGCTCCCTTTCAATGTCTTCTGAAGTCTTTTGTCGCAGGATCTCAATCTTTCTCCGGTTGACCCGTACCAATATGAATCTGTACGACAGATATCCGACAAGGGCTACTGCCACGAAGCCCAACGTAACATAGAAAGGAAGTCTGTAGTTCGGTTTGTAGCGATCGCGGTAGAGTTGCGCCCCAATAACGCCGGCGAGGTTTCCGAAGCCGTTCGCGCCAAGGACAATGGCTCTCTTCCCAGGTTCTGTACAACCAAAAGGGTTAGCAAGTTTGCAATGCAGTGCGAGGCTTAGATCCATACCTGGGTTGTTTCCACTCAACCAAGCAACAGTCAGGGGCGCAGCAACATAGCTGCCAAGTAGGAGCACGCAAAGAGCTGCATACTTCCCGGCGTGTGACTCGACGGTGACCGTGGCGATCAGTCCAACGAGAGCAATCAAAATTCCCCCCACGATATGATATCCACGTTCCTTGCTATTTGAATGTTAGCCAACACAATTCGCAGTACCTAGAGGAAAAGCGAAAGACGCACTGGTAGTCCGAGCTCAAGGCAAACAAGTACAGGCCAAGAGCGCCACATACATACGGTGGAACGGACATCTGAACAGTTAGCAAATTTCAGATAGTTGATGCATCAAAACCTACCAAGTTGGCCTGTATGGAAGAATACCCAAGCCCCTGCACCACGAGTGGAAGAAACACAGAAAAGGCTTGTCCTGGCACGCTGGCGCAGATGTTGAACACCAAAACGTACCAGAACTTCCAGTCTCGAAGTGTCTCGAGGAAATCTCTTTTCTTCAAGCGTTCGTTTTCGATGCCGTTCTTGCTGTAGGTGTGCTCGACGAAGAGTGCATTGTCCTGCCTCATCCGCTCTGCTGCGAACTGCTGTTCGTCCGGCGTCAAGAACCAAGCAGACCCAGGACCCGATGGCAGGAAAAACCAAGCTATAAGGCCGAAGAAGATGGTCAGGGTTCCCTCAATGATGAATAGATATTGCCAATTCTTCAGGATTCCGTCGCGCAAATGGAAGACGCCGTAGGCTGTTGATTCATTAGCATCTGTTGATTCTTTACAACTCAACTTCCACAAATTGGCCGCACGTTTCGATATCGGTTCAGAGGCACCTTGAGAAACAAACGTCCTGGGCGGATCGTTTAGAGGCCTTCGAATTGCATCGTGAAACTGCAGCACAGCGACAAAATCAACTCTGTCAACGTACCAATTGCTCCAGAGAAAGCCCCCGCAACGGCATATTGTCCGTAGAAAAGACCGACGCGAACCGCGAGGTCGTATCTGCAGTAGAAGAATGACAGATAGGCGACGGCAGTGGGATAAAAACCGGCTTCGAAGGCGCCGATCAGGAGGCGAGTGGCAATGAGGGCATCTGTTTACGCAGCAATTAGCCAATTTCCAACAAAATTGCACGAAACAACGAACCTCGTCCCTTGATGAATGCTTGGACCAAGGTAATGAACCCCCAACCGATCTGTCGTTGCCAAGGTTAGCAAAACCTGCGTTTTTCGGGTTGTGGAGGTCTTGTGTAACCTACCATCATAATGGGGATCCAGTGCTTCGCCCCAAGCCATCGACCAATGGCTGCCGAAGGAGGTTGAAACACAACAAAAGTGATGAAGAACAGAGAGACCGCTAGGTTCAGATCATCTGGAACAGCTCCGATGTCCGTGGTGAAGCCTTGAAAAAGGAATGCAGTGTCAGTGATCCAGAAAACGACTCGATTCTAAGTAATGCCTCAACAAGCTCGATTCAACATACCTTGAGTTTGTGCATTTCCCACGTTTCCTCTATCAAGGCCATTGAAAAGGTAGAGAAGGGAAAGAAGAGGGAGTAGAGAAATGTCCATCTTCCGATTAATGCGTCGATGCATGGCAGCTTCGTTGACCGGTTCGAGACCATTGTCTCCTTGGACACGTAGGGGCTTGCCATCCGAAAACCAGGAGATAGTCTCCTGGGTCTCGGCGCTGTTGGACATTCGGCTCATTTTTTTTTCTTTGCTTTTTCCGTTCCGTTGATATCAGTCTCGTAACTGCTGGTTATTTCCAGGGGCCCCAATCTCCAATCTCCCTCGCTCCGGAGCGTCCCTTTATAGCCGACAATTTCATGGGCAAATGCGGCTCGTTCACGACACGGCCTGCTGGCGGGAAAGCCTGTCTCTGCAAAATCGAAATTTTGAGCCTCATCTGCCTGCTTCTGTCGTCATGGCATTATTCAATGTCATGCTAACAGTCATAAGGCAGCTGCTGCGGTCATGATTTGCCGTGCTCAGCCCTAAGAGGCTCATTGTCTGTAGAGGGTGCCTTGAATGCAGAATGCTGGACGGTGAGTGGTTAAATGGAACAGAAATGGCAAGTGTACCACATAAGCAGACAGAAGGCGGGTTTCAACCAGTCTGCGCAGCAGGTGTCTTCGTTTTTGGACTCTTCCCCTCCCAAGAGTGGAGAGAGTCAGATCGATAATTCGGTGAAAGGGGATGGAACCATAAGCCTTGTCCGGACTCTCCGTCAGTGCATCACGTCAGTCGACGCCCGCTTCAACGGTTTCGGCCATCTTCGGTCTACAGGGCTACTGCACAGTACTTCTCATCTAACTGGAGAGCCCGGCCACGAGACGGGGGCCTTCAATGTCTTTTGGCCCCCAGCGGCATTTCGTCCGTGTGGGACCACGGCCGGCCAGAGTCACCCACGCGCCGTGGTGTGTGCGCGCACCCTACCCCCAGCTCCGAAGGGGGGCATTAGCTTCTTACACCGTTGGAGAATTTAGTCTTTGGGCAGACTCAGCCAGGCCGTTCTAGGGTTAGTGAAACGGGGAACGAGGGGAACCTGGACAAAAGACAAAAGAGCAGATGGAGTAATGGAGGGTGGGCAGGATCAACTAACTTCACATTTGACGTCCATGGATCAGGGGATGACTGCTCTTCGCCCAATCCAACGGCCAAGTTCGCAGGTTGATGACGGGGGGATTGGGGTATGCAAGTTGCCTGTGGGTGGCGGGCGGCAGGCATTGATTGATCGGTGAACGGCACTCTCTCTCCGCTGCTAAAGCGTTTGATTCACAGGGGGTTATCTTGGTTGGAAACAAATATGGCGGGCACAGTGGTGTCTCATTTTCAGATCAGAACGAACGCCTCGATTCACACATTCACATTAGGAGGGGCATACTGGTCAGGCGGCCTTTATCGGTCAGCCTAGCCTGGCCTAGTTGAGTCCAGATCGCGAACCTGAAGAAAGTACCATGCAGAGTAAGATCTAACGGTGACGCCAGGGGCCTGGGACGGGGACCTTGGCGACATGTGGAAGCAGCTATCAGCCCTGTATCCTGTCCCAGATCCCAGGGCCTCAATTGGTGTGCTTCTTTGATCCTTCGGCTGGTGTCTCAGTTTCTTCCCGAGCGCTCGGTGCCGATCCATCTCGTGCATCTACGGAGTACTCGATTGGGCGTAGATCAAGTGAGACTTGATCTGATAGGTTGGAAAAACAAAACTTGTAAATGGAAAAGAAACGTCCACGATGCCTTCGCAAAATCTCGCAGATCTGGCAAGAGGTCTGTGAGTGAATACACTTTGGGGTCACTTGCGGTAGTCTCTCCCTCTGTGGAATTCTTCAGGACAAAAATGGGGGTGGGCGGAGTGATGTACCTGGAAAGTAACGTCTGTTCCTTCGTCTAGCTGAGGCCTTTGTCTAGCCGCGATGGGCGCCTCCAATTTTGGAGATCATGCCCGGCTCCGATGACCATGGAGGTGGCCGCCAAGTCCGGCCAAGAGCAGAGTCAAAAAGCCGGATTCACCCGTTGTTTTTTTGCGGAGGAAAGGGGCGTTTTAATAAGTAAAGCCGCAGTGTGCTAGATTTGCATTTTGACCTTCTTCTTTTGATGTCGACAGACCTACCATCCGGCGTTGTCGTCTTCTTTTCCATCAGAATGGTACGATCTTTAGTTCAACCCATCTTTGATTGAGCAGGCACACGTGTCCTGAGGGGTCCTGGCCTGTTCGACGCTCCACGCCGTTGAGGGACCCCTATCTCTCCTTCCAATCGGTCGACTCGGGCCATTGACAACCGCTGTGGACATCTTGCCTTGCCGGCATTGTACAATGTGGGTTGCTGCGGCAGACCGTTTCCTGTCAGTTGAGCTTGTGTAACCTAACCCACCTCGGAGGCACCTGAATGTTGCGCAGGCCGATCGAACCCACACGATGTCGGGGCCACTCCGACATCCTTGTCAAGGCCTTCCTTCTTCAGGTTCTCAAGACGTAAACAGTTCTCTGTGATTGGAATAACAATATCAAACGAATGGATCTACTCTATCCATCATGCTTATCCATCATGGACGAACCCGGCCTTTCTCAACAAGAACGGTCTCCCACCTAGGGTTGCACTTTTCCCACTTGTAAGTCCATGTCTTTCCCACATCAAGTCTTTCCGCAACAGGCGTCTTAAATGGTGGACGCTTTACCATTATGGCACGCATGTGTCGCAGCCCATACCAGCTATCCATGAGAATAAATAATTTCCTTCTCGATCTCGATTCCAATTACATCCAGTTCACGGCGAAGTCGAAGGACCGATCAATGCCGCCGACACCCCGTCGCACTTGAACAAAACTGCGACTCACCTGATTCATGCCGCCCACCACTTCACCGCTTTTAGTACCGATCGCCACGTTGACAAACTTGTCGACACTAACCTCCTTTGCCCCCTGAGGACGTTGCGGATTCGTCTCCCGCCGGCCGACGAGCATGAATAAGAGCGAGGCCACCGCACTGTGAAAAGCAGCCGATCCCAGCAAGGGAGCAACAATGATTCAGGTTACAGGTATGGGGGTCGATATGCGTGGCCAATTGCCGGCCGCAAGCCATGAAGGCATTACGTCTAGACCAGCTCGGAATTCCAACCCACTGGTAGTCCAGCTGTTCTCCTCCAGCAGCGTGAAGAGCTCCATCATGCCTGCGATGTCCTCCTCAAGTCCATCCTCGACCAACCAGTGCAGTTCTCTCCTGAACTCGCAAGCCTTTCGTCTTGACCTCGTTGGCAATAATGCAAAAGACTGAGTTGTCCCAGAACATCTTCTAGTCTTAGTCTGTCGGTCCAATCTCACCAACATCCATTGCCAGTGTTCCTCTATGTGTTGCCGTACGATGTTCGACTCCAGCTCGTGATATCCTGTACATTGGCTCGTCCCTTTTGCACGCGGACCTGGGCAGCTCCACAAAAAGACTTGAAAGAGGCACTTCTCGGACAACCCTAGCACACTTGGCCCAAAGGCGACAATGATGAATTGGATACATTTTCCGCTTTCGAGGAGGCTCCCAAGCATCTTCGAGAATGCACAGCCGGAGTGAAGAGTAGTTTTCTACCCATGTCCAGTGTTCCCCAAAGCTTGGTCTCCCAGGGATGCTGAGGACAAGACTGGATTAGTCCGACCGAATGTTTTCGCGAAACAATACGGCCTGACTCTTTAGGTCGTTTGGTACACAGTAGTCTGTTTCGGAAGCTTTTGTTGCTGGCGTGGACGGTTTCCATCTCGTATTCTACGCGAGATCTCCCGTTGCGATAGCGATTAGACATATGGAAAGTGAAGATGATTTGGTGCTCGGTGGTTAAACAGCATCGGTCTGACAAAGCTCGCTCCTACCTCGTCCACCCGATCGGATCTGTAGAAATCTATCTGCTGACATGGTAATTCTGTTGATCTGGATGCTACCGTGGCATAGTGAGAATTGAGCGGATGCTCTACTGCCCCGAACGCGGATGTGTTTTCGGGGTCTCGGCCGCCCGTAACCCCCTGGTAGCCCCTTTCCACCTCGATCATTCGGGGCTGTAACCATGATCAAAGGCACCGAACTGTAGTTTTCCATGGCACCAAATCTCACAGGCTCCGGCACAGGCACATCATGAATGATGCGCAGTGGGACGGCCCTGGACGCAGCGCTTAACAAAATCTCAACACGGAGATATCGTACTGATGGGGAGACCTTAACGATGGACCTTAATCAGAGTACTTCGACTTAGCTAGTTTTCAGACTGCTTGCTGGCCATGTAATTTGATGCGAAAGTAGGAAATAATAGGATCACGGCTGCTCTCAAGCTGTTTGTCAGGCTACCACAACAGAGATGACTTCGCCTTCCTGCAGCATCTCGTCTTCGGGCTTCCTAAGTAAGGACAATTGACGCAGCCCCGGCACGAGTGAAGACGCCCTCTTCATGCTCGAGCGAACGTTATTATGGACGTCTTGCTTGCCGAGTCCTAGTCCAGGTTCGGATCCCACAAAGCCTTCTCTCTGATGGTTACCTCCGAGAGCGTCCACATGCTCCTTTTGCCCGTTAAGTAGCGCAGCATCAGCAGGGGTGCACGCATGGTGAAAGCATCATCACTAGGCCGGTTCCCCTGGCACTGGTCTTCACGAGATCTTGGGTTTTTTGACTGCAACCGTCCAGCGAGACCGCACACGACTCAAAGCACCCTGCCTATTCAACTGATCGAACCTTATACAAATCATCTTCCGACTGAGGTATTTTTTTGTCGAAGTCAAATAAGCCATAGATCTGCATATTGAGTCTCGATTTCTTCAAAAGGATTGGTCTTACGATCTTGCAACCGAGACCACGTTCTATGGTACCTTGGCACGTTGTTCGGTAGTAAGTATTCTCGTCCGAATGTCCGCCGATGCAGCAGACTCCAAATAATCTCCTCGCCATCGATATCACTTAATGTCCCATCCATGACACGCATGATGTAGCTTTGTAGACCGCGATTCAAGCTCGACATTCCTTATGCTCGATTTCGAATCGCGCGACCGTATGTCTGTAGATTACCACCTGAGGGATAAGGGGGATGGGAAGAGCATGCAGATGCAAATGGTGGTAGCGACGGAGACAGAGTTTGGATCGCAATTTTGGGTGGAAAGCGGGAGTCGAGGATGTGTAGCATATGATACGGCAGTGTACGCGTATCTTGCATGCATTGTCAATATTATTTTAGCACTTGCAACTGGAAATTACACATAAGAGAAAAGAGGTGGTAATGTCAATAAGCTAACCAGAATGCGCCGCACAAAGTTGTGCGGCCAAAGTGACGTACTGTGATTGTGAACAATCGACATTAGATGCCTGAAGTACTTTTATGTACTCTCGTCCAGCCAACTAGATCTCACTTTTTGGGCTAACAATGCAGTGAAGTCTAAAGTAAATCGGGCAAAATATCACTTTTTCAACCGAAAACGTTTCGCCCATTGTCGTCGTAAAGCTTCCGGCTTCTGCTGTACAAAATATGAGTGGACAACACCAACCGACATTATTAATCCAAGCTTTCAGTTCTCGTTGAATTGTTTGAAGATGCAAAACTTTTCACTAGGGATGCTGACCTTCGGTGTTGCTGTTCCTGCGGGCTGATACAATGTCTAAGTGCATTAAGGGGTCACCACCACACCGACAATCCGAGCTGCTGAGCCCTTACCGACGGAACACTACAATTTTCCCCTGGTGACTGACTTTATCATCGTCCTTAATCTTTTGCGCCACATAGCTTTCAATGGTGTGAAACGCCTGCCTTGAATACTCTGCAGGAAATTCTTTGTGCAATTCTCAAGTTCCCGCTGTCGAGGAATTTTGGGCCCTTTCCTTGGTTCTAGAGTCAAGACTCTGCACCGATTGCTTTGCTAATCTTCAGCCACTGCACTTGAGCATCTTCAAATGAGCTATCAAACGGGTCCGAAGCTCTCCAGGGTTACCATGTGGCCTTGTTGTTCTTCCACAAAAATGTCCAAGTTGTTATCACCGGCTCGTTTTCAATGTATAGAACATTCCGCCAAGAACAAGGGTATGTATTACTGGCTCTTACTGTGAGACACCTCCCTTTTTCCTTCTCAATTGCCATGACCCAATTTCAATGACTATATCCCGCCCTTACTCGTATTTCTACCACATTCTGTATCCTCATCACGCACCTTCGATGGGATACCAGCGGCAAACTTGCAACTTCATTTGAGATACAAGCAACACACTACTAAAGGAACCACAATGTAAACAGCTCTGTTTTGGGTCGATATGGTTTTGGTCGATATCCATATGTCTCGGCAAAAGTTACGCATTAGTAGTCAGACGAAAGCTATTATTCACGACACGAGTATGCTCCAAATTTCGGCGAGTTTGAGTGTGATAAAATGCAAGTCAACAATAGATGATTATTCGAGGGCAAAGCCTGTTAAGCCCTAAACACCGTAATACTTTGAATAATCTTACAATTCGAAGTGATAACATGTCCTGTGCCTTTAAACTTTCATAACTGTTTGAAAGTGTCATCATATCCGTAACGCTTGCTGTCATCCATCCGTAGAACATGCAACGCAGACGTCTTCATACAATCATGTCCTCTTAACAGTCCCCGTGATGCCCTTTTGGTAAATCAATTCTTATCAGATCCGTGAAACCAAAATTCATGAATCGTACGCCTCATCGCCTTAAACCTTCCGATACGGATCCGAGACCGAGGAGCCGCGGCTAGCCTCGCCAACAGGGCCGAGGGGAATCGGGGCATGCACACCTCTCTTGTCATCCTCTACCACAACTTGACGAGGCTGGCGACTGCGACGGAATTCACTGATGGCAGCGACCAGGATCCAAGCCACGCCGAGAATGGCGGCGAGAACAGCGTAGGCGATCTTGAATTCTTTGGGAGAGTTGGAGATATACAGTCCAAGACCGCCGTTGATGATGCCGAGCGGGATCAGAAGACGACCGATGATGAGATGCAGGTAAGACCAAAATTGGCGACGACCATACTTTTTGAACTGCACGTGATGGATGTAGCCGAAGATAGGCTGGAAGAAGAAAATGGCCAGGAGGACGAGACCGATGATAGGGTGAAAGTTGATGGTGCTGATTTCGAACTTGGGGGATCGTCAGCAAGGAACATCGATGGTGAGGGGCATGGAAACACTCACCAGGCTGGTGCCACCAAGTCTGACCATCTGAGTCAGCTGAATACCCAGGGCCGCTGCTGCGATGTAGAGGACGAAGCCGGCCATCTGAATAAGAGCATGCACGATCCAGCCAAAGCGTCCGGGGACGAGTCTCATCGCAACCGAGCCGACGGGAAACACGATGACGAAGGCGATCGTGGCAAGAACTCCGTGAATCCTCCGAATGTGCATCGCTTCTGTGATGTTGAAGCCTACGAAATTGCCAAAATTTCCACCGAAGCCATTCCCATTGCCGTTGCCGTTTCCATTTCCGTTGCCGTTACCCGGGAAATTTGGGAATTGCTGGGCCGTCGCTATTGAGGCTGGTATTGTGTTAGTAGCTACCATATGATCAGAGTGGCCATAACTTACCCAGGACCACAAGGCCGAATAGTGTGAGTGTCGTCGTGCTCATCATGTGTCTTACTCCTTTGCTTTTTGTGCTAAAAGACCAGTAAATCCAAATATCGTTTCTTTCTGTTCACCAAGAAAAGTTCTGCAACTTTGACAAGATTGCAAGAAAGCTCAGACTCGAAATAAAGAAAATGGACCAGGAAACATTTGACAGGCGGCGCTTATCATATAACAAGACTACCATGGCGGCGGCGCTGTCTTGTCTTGCAAATCCACGGAGCTGTGCTTGGGGATGTGCGAGCACGGCCATGGAACGGTGACCGAGTGACCGACGTGGCCGACAAGCCAATGGCTGAGCCGCCGATTTTCAGATCTTGGCACCTGGGCAGCGCGCACGACCTACGCGCGATGGTGTCATTGGTGGCCGTGGCAGAAAGCATGGCTCGTCTGCAGCGCAGCGGTGGTCGATCCGAACTTGTTTCCTCCCAATGTCTTTCTTGTCGAACTGCGGGTGCGTTCGAGGCGTCAAGAGGATGCCAAGACAGGGATGCCGGGTGTGGCTGAGAGGATCTGAGGGTTCAAGCCTTCCTGTGTCTCGCGAGCACGTCCTCATCTGTTCGTGTTCGTGCTTGTGCTTGCTGACAGGACAGGAAGGATTCTGACAATTTTGTGATGAGCTGAGGGGAGCAGGGTTTCATTGCTGAGTGAGCTGTTTTGCAGCTGCCAAGATTGGTCCGTCTGCGGGTTTTCTGTCTGTTGTGAAGCCTGTGCATGACGCGGCCGCGAGGCTCGAGTCAAATTGATGTAATGAAGGGACCCTGTGGTTGGTGAAGCCGTCGCTGCGGTTGTGCATGAAACCCGGTTCCTGCAGCAGTCGGCGAAACGGAGCGTCGATGGTCTCACACTGGCTTCTGTTAGTGCCATTGCCGCTGGTTGGCTACATGGCCTTATCACAAGCAGTTGGGGGATCGACGTTGGGATTGACCCGGGACGCCGTTTGGGTTCTTTGACACTTTATGCTGTATTAATCTGGCTGCGGCCTAGCCACATATTCATGTCTGACTACCTCACGAGGAATCGGGTTCATCCCGCTGAACGCTCGCCAGTTGGCTTTGCAGCCCACGTTTTCCGACCTGCATCGCCCGTTCAATCTCCCGCTCCTCTTCCCGCAGTCGAGCCTTGCCCATCTCGAGGCTTCGCTGTTGTCTTTGTTTCTGTTCCGCTACCTTATCCTCATGCTCTCGCAGTGCCTTTTCTCTCCGGTTCCTGGCTTCTCTAGCCTTCCGCATAGTCTCATCCTCTTCCGCGGTGGTCTCACCCTCTGGTGGTGGGTCGAGGGTCTGGATATACGCTTGGATAAGAGGATCTCTTACTTGCGCGGGCAGGGAGATGTATCTGATGTCAACCAACAACTGTGATGGCAGACGCGACAGATTCGTCTTGTTGTTTAATGCAGAAAGCGGTAGTGACTTGAGAAGTGTGGCGAGGTCCGTTTTGAGCGTTGCTTGAGGCATCTTTAGACGATTGATGTGCTCTCGGTACCACTTCTCGCGGTCTTTGTCCTTGACGTAGGGGTCCGTCATGGCCGGTTCCTTCCGGTATTTCCTCTTGAACTCCTGCCAGTAGAGCTTGGGCGATGCTTTTTCCTGCAGTAGTGCCATGTAGGGTATCCGAGGGTCCTTCTTCTCTTCCTTTGCCCGAAGCTCTTTGATCTCTCTGATTTTGTCCTTGGACCACTCCTGCCATGCGTCCTTCCTTGCCTTCATTGTGTTGAGGATTGTGTATCTCGGATCCTCGATGATGTGACCGTCTTCGATAAGCTTCTCCCACGTGTTGTACGGGTTGATGTTGAAATCGTCCAAAAGATCCCTGAACAGCGCAACGGCGTCCTCCTGCGAGAACTCTACGCCCTCTGCGCCTTCGGGCCATTCGTCCATGTTTCCGTCATCGTACTCGCCGGGGTCAAGTCCGTACGCCTCGCCCATTGCTTGCAGTTGGAACGCAATATCAGCCTCGCTAAACTCCACCACTGCGTCATCGGCTGCTTCTTCCGTGCGCTGGCGCTTGGAGTTGTGTCCGTCCTCGCCGTCGTCGTCCTCAGCCTCGTCGTCTGTCACTTCGACCTCTTCGTACTCTGAACTGTCGTCATTGCCGTCATCGTGCAATCCTTCACTGACGTCGCGAGGCGGTTTGGGTTGCGCGCCGGGAGTTCTCTCCTCGGCGTCCGGACCCGCGCTTTCGATTCCTGCCTTCTGGCGTATCCTGGCCTTGTCCAACTCGAGGATGCCAGGCATCAGCTTCTCGGGGATTCTCCAGTAACTGGCATTCTTGGCCGGATTGTAGACGAATCGGCGACTATACTTTGTTTCGACAAGAATCCAAGGCTCATGTCCGGGTATAGGGGTCTTTGACTTGGGCTTGTCTATGGGCTCCGGACGCGGTCGGCCGTTGTCTCTGCCTCCTCTACCCCCGTGACCGAACCCACCTCGCTGCGCAGCGGGTGGCTGGTTCTGCGCATTGTACTGCGCCAGGTATGCATTTGCAACGTTCGGATCGGAAAGCTGCGGGATCGTCTGGTATTGGAAGAAGCTCGCGGAGGCAGACGGCGGCGCGGATGTTTGAGGTGCAGCGGCAACGGCGTCGGGCGCACTGGGTCTTGTGTATGTCGATTCTTTCGATTCGGCGTGATAGTAGTACTTGTGCCCCGTCGGCGCCGTATGCTCAGTCCAGCCGGGCAGAAGAGGCGGCAGTGGAGCGGCGTTATCTGACGGCTTGTACGTGGACCTGAGCATGTTGAGCAATACGGCGCGCAAGCGCAGCGAATGTGGTCTCGATGTTGATGAAGAAAGCGATTGTTGATTTTTGACGGTTGATGGCTGCCCAGGAACGAATCACTGACGGCGAAACGTCGGGTGCCGATAAGATAAGCTGAGGTCGCCTTGGAGCTGAGGAAGGTGCGGATAGCTCAGCTAGCTGCCCCCAGTAACCCCTGCATCTCCGAACCGTCGCAGCTCGGCGAGTGACCAGCTGTCGGATTCTCCCAATCAAATGCTGAACGCCACATACGAACACCCCCCTTGATGTTCGTACCAATTCGACCAAACTAGGGAACAAATTGGTCCGGGGGATCTGCAGATTGATCAAGTGACGGCTGATAGTCTCTGGCGCTTGCTTGCAACTGGAGTGTCTCTGCTGCCGTATCTGTCGCCGTCTCTATTGCCTCTGCCGTCCACTTCTGTCTTTGTCGATGCTCAACACACTGCTTCGCGCCTGCAGAGAGTGACTTTTCACGATGGCGCCCGGTCGTTCTGCATCAAGCGGGAATGCTACGGCATCCGCATTCTCTCGTTTCTGGAAGGTATGTTTGCCTCCAATTACAGCGAGTTTGCAGGACCTGTCTAACTCGAGCCTCAGAGAACCCATGCGCCAGACTACCTGGGGTTCGCGATTCTGCTTGGTACCTGGATGCTGGTAGGCCACAACGCGACTGGTTGCGCCAAAGAGCTTGTTGTTAACTTTGTTGACTCAGATGCTTGTCTTCCTCGAGCCATTCCACCGCATGTTCTTCATTAACGACCTTCGCATTTCTTATCCCCATGCAGAAGTCGAGCGTGTGCCTGTGTGTAAGTTCAACTCAATTTGCCATGTATATGTGTCGTGTAATTGACCAGGATTGCAGACATGAACTTTGTTTACGCTCTCTTCGTGCCGCTGGGCGTTCTAATCATCTACAATCTCATGACGAAGGCTTCACCTCATAAGCATGAGGTAACTTACTTGAGCCTTGGTATCTCCGTCATCATGACCTCCTTTATCACAGACCTAATCAAGAACGCTGTTGGCCGGCCAAGGCCCGACCTTTTGGCAAGATGTAAGCCTGCTGCCGGCACCAAGCCCGACCTGCTTGTCACCATCGATGTCTGCACTGAGAAGGCCCATCACCTCCTGCACGATGGTTGGCGGTCCTTCCCCTCTGGTCACTCCTCCTTCTCCTTTGCTGGTCTCGGGTTCCTCAGTATTTTCCTCGCTGGCCAGCTGCACATCTTCCGTCACAACAGCGGCGGCCGTGATCTGAGCCGGGCGTTGATCTGTTTGGTGCCCCTGCTTGGGGCTGCTTTGATCGCCATCAGCCGGTGCGAGGACTACCGACACGACGTGTACGACGTATGTGTGGGATCGCTTCTAGGATGGGTGGTTGCATACTGGAGTTATCGACGACACTGGCCTAAGTTGACTGCGAAGGAATGCCATGAGCCTCATCCATACCCAGGTTCGGAGCCAAAAGCGGGCTGGAATCGACTGCGTGACGAGGAGGAAGCTGGGGATTCCCGACCCGACGTAGGCTATGAATTAACCCAGCTAGACAGCCAAAGACGCTAATTACAGCAAGTAGGGTCCGCCGTAGAGTTCGAATGATACAGCATCACTATCAACAGCATCAGCATGGGCATCGAAACAGCGCCAGCCAGCAACACATCTTTCCGCCAACTTTTGCATTGATTTCGTGCATTACTGCCTTGTATTACTTGCGTTGCCTTTTGCCTCCGTCGTTGTCATTGCTGACATTATTTCCGCCTTCCTCACTCGCGTTGCTTTCGTTGCCCTTCCATTGTATATCTGCCTTCACGGTCCGGTTTGTTGAACATGTCACATAACTGTATTCATAGGATATCATGGCTACGCGTATGCACTGGCATCAATCAGCCTGTCTGGGGTTTGGGGCATCAATTCTATTGGTACATCAGGGTAAAGGGCATCCATCACGCCCAATCTATGTTTTGATTCTCATCATGCCATTACTTGTCCTCCGTAGACTCATCCTTCGCCAAGTCGTGCTCCTTCAGCAGTTCCTTGATTTCCTCCGCTGTCCAGAGGCGGTGGTAGATCTTGCCATCCTCCGTCTGGCCGACCGTGGCAAACTCGACTGTGGTGGTCGATTAGTAAACGCTAAATACCGTGCCGTATTCGGAAAGAACTCACGCTTCTCAGCACTCAGCTTTGTCGAGTCCATGGTCTTGCTCAGAACCTTGACCGCCATACCGCATGCCTCCTTCAGGGTGCAGTCCTCCTTGTAGTCCTGCTTGAGCAGGCTCTCAGCGCTAGCTCTGTTCGCACCCACGGCCGTAGCCTTCCAACCACCGTAGTTGCCTGAAGGGTTGCTCTGGTACAGCTGGAATTGTCTGCGGGGGTCCCAGCCGGCGTAGATGAAGGAGACACCGAACGGTCTCAGACCACCGTGTTGTGTGTAGCCCTGCTTGAGGTCGCAGAGTCTTCGGACGAGCTGTTCGCAGGGGATATCTTCGTTGTAGGTGAGGAGGTATCTTTGGGCGGCCTGGCGGGCATAGTTGATGAGGATGTTGGCATCGGCCGTCATACCGGCAACGGCAGCAAGCATGTTGCTGGAGAAGAGGTGGGTAGGTTAGTTGCTGCTTTTCCAATGCCATCCTCCTAAGGAAGAGAAGGCAGGAAGTAAATTGACCTACTCATTGACGATGTACAGCTTCTCGGCGGATGTGTCTTGCTCCAACAGCTTCGACGTCACCTTGCGCTCTGCGGCCAGGACGATTCCGTCCTTGGCGAGGATGCCAATGGCAGTGCCGGCGTGAGAGATGGCCTCGAGCGCATATTCGACCTGGTAGAGACGGCCCTCCGGCGAGAAGATGGTTGTCTGGAGAGATTGTGTAAGTTTGCTGCTTCACCATTCAATCGGTAGGTCTGCGGGCACAGCAGAGCAAGGGAAGAGCGGGGAGGGGCCTTACGCGGGAATCGTAACGACGAGACATGGCGGGCGACTGGTCAAATTGGCATCAACAGGATCCGGGCGGTGTATTTGCGGTGGCAGCGGACTCGGAGTGAGGCCGACGAAAATGGATGTGTTGTGCGGCGGAATGTGTTGTTTGTCGATTGGCAGGGAAGGCTGTTGCTTTGGGTGCAGCTTGAAGCTCCAGGCAATCGATGCACGCGTTAGCTCCTGTGTTGCGCCTGCCCAGCCAGCCTGGACCCCAGCTGAGGTAAGAGCCAGCCCGGTGCAGTCGGGTACTTTCCACTTCGTACCTCCAAGTGAGAGCGCTGGCCCGAGCTTTTGCCGGGAGTACAGGATTCTTACCTCATTGTCCGGTTGCTCACCGAGGTGGAAGCTCACCGAGCCAGGAAGAACATCAAGGTGACACCGGGCCAAGCTACCTCCTGCCTGAGGCAGGAATGATAACCCCCCGCCGCGGCAAAACGCACGGCTCGGCTGGCGAGCTGCTCCTTCTGCACCTCAGCGGAAGGCCCAAGCCAGCGGTGCTGATTTGCTTACCTAACAGCGTAAAGAGTGGAGGCGATTCGGCATTTTCCCTCCAACCTCGCGCCGTTTTATCGCATCGACCGCCAGCCCACTCACATCCACGCCCGTCACCTCCACCTTTGCGCAAGCTCCCTTCTGCTCTCCCACACAACAGAAAAAAAGCGGCACGCGAACACCTCAACGCCCACCTCCAGACCCTGATTCGGCTGTCGCGAACTGTGTCGCGCGACTGCTGCTTCTTCATCTTGTGCTCGAGATTCTTGTGACAGACCGCTTCAGACAGGATCCGCGTGGCCGGCGCTCGCTTCTCGCGTTGAGCAACAGCATCCGGGGCATCTGTCGCGGCGCGTGGTGGATGGGTCACATATCTTTAGTCCTTCTCGCTGTCGTGAAAAAATCAATGCATGCCTAAGAGAGAACACCACTGCTCCTTTTTGTACCAGCAACCAGAGTAGACGGAAGCCCAATCCTTCAAGCCATACCTACCTGCCTCTCCCCCGCCACAGCCGACCATACCTACCTTACCCTACCTACCTACCTACCTTAGCAAAGGGAGACGCACGGCAAGAAGCCTTCCCGCCGTCGACAAAGCGAACATGTCCGGTAAGTACTGCAGCTTCCGTCGCGCAGCCCCGCCCAAACAGCCAACCACCCCTCGCACCTTTCGCACTTCCAAACCCCCAATCCCTCCTGTCTGGTACACTTCGCGTTGCGCCTCAGCATGATCATCAACAGTCACTAACAGAATGCCGCGCAAAGGAGAACCGGAGCCTCGCCGCTCAGTGCGCGCGACCAAGGGCCAGCACACCAAGGCCTTCGACGACCAACCGATCGAGCCTCCCAAGAAGCGAGGGAGGAAGAAGAAGCAGGAGGAGGAGCCCGAGGAGGAGATTATCCGTTGCGTCTGCGGCGCGACCGAACAGGACGGCGACTCTGAAGAGCCCTGGATCGCATGCGACAAATGCACTGCGTGGCAGCACAATGTTTGCATGGGTATGAGTGTCTTCACGGAAGACCTCCCTAAGAACTACTACTGCGAGCAATGCGCTCCACAAGATCACAAGGAGCTCCTGGCTGCCATGTCCAAGGGCGAGCGCCCCTGGGAGGCCCGCCGCAAGGCCTACGAGGACGAACAGAACGAGAAGAAGAAGAAAAAGAAGAAGGGCGGCAGGGCTGGCAAGCGTGCCAGCGATCCCAAGGAGGACTTGTCGCAGGACGCCAGGAGTAACAAGGCAGAAGACTCTCCCGCTCCGTCGGAGACCAAGGAGAAGAAGGACAAGAAGGACGGCGCAGCGAAGCCGTCCACCGGCAAGCGGAAGGTTCGCGACGAAGAGAAGGATTCAAAGGTTGGTTACTACTCGTCGAGACCGCTAGGCCGATGTGCTGACTTGGTACTATCACAGGCTTCCAACCAGAAGATGCGCAAGCTTTCCGAACCCGAGGCTGCAATCGTCAACTATACCCCGCCGGCAGACCTGACTGCCAAGATTACAGACCTCCCGGACGATCGCAAGGGCTCTGCGCAACTGCTTCAGAAGGCCCTTGTCGGCGTCCTTACCGCTGCCGTCAAGGACAAGAGTGTGACGCTGCCCAAAGACGTCACTGTCGCGGCCAAGGCTGAGCGCCTGGCTCTCGAGATCGAACGTGCGGTCCATGATACTCACGCCGACCGTAGCCACTACGCTCAGCAGGCCAGGGCACTGTACGCCAACATCAAGATCAATGCCGACTTGACCAAGCGTCTTTTGAAGCGCACCTTGTCTCCGCCTATGCTGGCCACCATGAGCGCCGACGAACTGGCTACCAAGGAGAGGCAAGATGCGAATGCGCAGTTGAAGGCCATCTCCGAGAAGCAGTCCATTCTGATCACGGAAGAGGGACCTAGAGTGCGCAGGACACACAAGGGCGAAGAGGTTGTCGAGAACGAATCCTTTCAACAATCTGACGATGCTCGCTCATTTATCAGGAGGCCTAGCGCCCGAGATGGTGAGGCAAAGACAGATGGGGAGGCGGACCCTCATAGCGGGCTGCAAATTGACACGCACGGCGCTCGGCACTCGCCCAAGCATCCCGACTTTGACATCAACAAGGTCTTTTCGAGCGTCAAGTCTCCCACCGGAGGCCATATCCGCCGGCCCTCGGCGCCGCTCCACGGACCCGGCGTTGACCCCGATGTTGACAGACTTCTCCAGGAAGAGACGGATTCTCCGCCATACTCACCCACGGACGAGACAGACCCGGATGTGGTATGGCGAGGTCACGTTGTCATGAGCTCAATCACCGATTTTCCCGCAGCGGCCAAGTTCGTCGCGGGAGCGAACCTGGCGAGCACCATTGGTCTGCCATGGACGAGTCTGATCCCCAGGAGGTTGACGGTAGCCGGACGCATAGATGAGCAGAAGGCGATAGAGTACCTCTGCGGTCTACGTTACGCCGACCAGACCGACATAGTGGTCGTGGCATTGTCGCCAGCTTCTGAGGCGTCCCGGGGCGACTTTCAGCAGCTCTTCAATTACTTTGTAGGCAAGAAGCGATACGCAGTCATTGGAGATAAGGGCCTGGCCAACGTCCGGGACACGTATCTAGTTCCCGTTCCGCCAGGCGAGGGCAACTTGCCCGAGTTTATGCTCAACTTTTCGGACAACGTCGTACCGCCGAAGCGGACAGAGCCGATGCTCCTGGGCGTGTTTGTGTACAGGAACAACCCGCGACAGGCACAGCCAGTTAGCGCGACTAGGTCGCCGGTCGCGAACTCACCCACGCCGACCCAAGCTGGTTTCCCGGCGAGGCATCCTTCGATATCTGGCCCGGCCTTCTCGCCAACTGTTCCGCAAGGACCGTTCGCACAACCTGGTCTTCCCGCGACCGGCCACAACGGCCACGCGCCGCAGCATCCCACGCAGGGCGCGCATCAAGCGGTGCCTCCGAACCAAGCGCCGGCGGGCTACACCGCGGCAAGAGGGCCGGAGGCCGAGCAAGACAGACGCCAACGTGAGGGCCAAGCCCTGGCTCATGAGGTATTAGGTCCCTTGGTCAATAGCAGGACTGTTCCCTTTTTGATGCCACATGCTCATGCAATGACCCGGACAGAGTGGGAAGTGATCAAGGGCATTTACGACAGAGACCCGAAAGCCAGAGAAGATTTACAATACTTGAGCCAGCTGCTTGAGAAACAGCAGCCTGTCAAGGCCGGTGACGCTCCTGCAGCCGCGGCGCCTCAGGGAGTTGCGCCGCCAGCATGAGCACGCCGTGTTTATGCGTCTCCGGAGCATGCAAGGACCGGCGTCCATGCGGCTGCCACGGTACATAGTTCGTTTGGAGTTTTATTGTTTGAAGGACAGCTTCTACTTGGGTTCAAGGGGTGGAGATACCATTCCCAGCGAGGGAAGAGAGGCCTGGAAAGGCAGAGGGTTTTTTTCTTGCTAGTACTGTTACAATTATCAATTCCAGGCAAATGATTCTTCCGCCAGTTTGAATGTGAAATGCTGGTACTGGACATGAAAGGTGCACTGATACGGAACAAGCCAACCGGTGCCATTTCCAGGCTTAAGCTGGTTTTATGCCGTCTCATTAGACGCAACATGCTATTGGCCAAAAAACAACAAAGTTGCGACCATGGCGGTGGAAATCCTCGAAAAGACAATGCCAAAAAGACCGTGAAGGGTAGAAGCTCCAAAACCTCCCCGGAAGACCCTGCCAAGATGTCTCATCTCGGTCATCTCCAGCACTGGGGACGAAGCGAGTCAACAGCCTGGCAAGGTCTCGCAGAGCCCACATCGGCATCCACCCGCTGAAACGGGCAATACAATGTGATGAAGTGCAGGCATTTAGTTCACCTGAGTGACACTATTATCCCACCTTCCCCTGATGCACCACCGCCTGCTCAATGCTTCGGCTACAAGCTCCAGCTCTTCCATCCTCTTCCCTACTCTAGGAATTCCCGTTGCAACCCCCGCGCTTTCACTGCCACTTGGCTGCGCCAGCAACCAGTCGCGTCTTCAGCCACAGTCGACCAACTTTGAAGCTGGCCATTGGCTGCTTCCCTGCACTTTGAGTCGTCTCTGCCCCACATCCATGACGACAACTCCTTGATTTAGCAGCCCGGGGCAGGGAAGCATAAGCATTAGCAGAGAACGCGTTTTATTTAAGGCTGTCTGCCGACCGGGCTCAGAACCGCTTTTCTCCTTTTGAGGCGCATTGGAGACATAACTGACTTTCTTACTCCCTCCTCTCACCCAGCGTTGTTTGCCGTTTAGCAATCTTCCTCTTCCTCACCTCTGTACTATTGCTTAATGTATGTCAATCTTCCGTGACGTCACTCTCATCCCCTTTTTATTTTCAGACTCAGTATGCTGATATCTGCGCGTCGTAGATTGGTCGAGCACCACCTTCACACCCAACAGAACTCGACATTACTTCAAAATGGCTTGCGGATCAGCTTCTTCTGGCCTTGTCAACCGAAACGGTCCCGGCAGCGCGGCTACTTCCATCGCTGAGAGCATTATCAAGCCTGCGGAAGCCACTGGCGGAAAGACCAAGTGCCTCGAGGTATGTACAAAGGGTTGATGAAGATACACCTACCTTCAAGCATTCCAAGGGCCTGCTAGCTGTCAACTCTGGCACACTCTCTAGTGCTCTCTGGCACTCTCTTCAGTGCTCTCTGGCACTCGGACCTTCATTGCCTATGATCCTCTCAGGGGATCAGGCTCTCCGGCTGACCTATGCCTCGACAGAGCTAGCTTTTAGAGCTTAGAGGTCAGGTTAGGAGAAGTCTCGAGGATAGGGTCAGGGCGTTGGCCAGCAAGAAGGCCCAGGTCTGCCAGATGGTCAACGTCTGCTGAAGAGAGCATGTAGAGCTATGGAGACAGCCAGAGAATTGAGTTCCACTCAGCGAGAGTGCCAGAGAGATACGGAATTGGCAACCGGAAGCTGGCAGCTGGCAACCCTTTCTCGCTTTTCAACATGAGGTCGAAACGTGGTTCAAGACGCCGTTGAGCAAATATATACCAACTGCAGGATAATTTGCTAACTTCAATGCGCCAGTGCGATGGCTACACTTGCTGCTGTTTGCCGTAATTTCAATCGATCCAAACGCAATTTCAATAGCTAACCAAGTTTTTAGGATTCCTTGCTCGGTTATGTAGGGGATTTCAGCGACAGCAGGGTGCGACGCAGTGGAACTCCACGTTTCGTCGTGTATATGGGCTTTGAAGAGAATACAATGCCATTGGATTGGACCAGGGGAGACTATGGAATGAGTTAGGTCGCGATGATACCGTGTGTTGGAGTCTTATTCGTTTAGTGTGGGCAGCTACTTAGCCAGCCTGGTATGAAATTACGCCATTTGACGTTTTGGTCGTATAATGATTATTGTAAATGTGTTGGTCTTATTCGGTGGAAATAAGTCGACAGAGCCGGATTAAACATGTAGGCGCCGCCAGGCTCATACAGCCCACTACGCCTCCCTGCGACAATTGCACTGCGGCCGGCACAGCCGACGGTACAAGCTCCGGGCTCCCCGCCCGGAGCCGTGTTGAAACCTTGACGATGCACGCTCCGAGAACACTGCCCCACTCTGAATGCCGGCCCACCGTACGGGCAACTGCCAGCTTACGGGTGCCTTCCGACAACTTCCCGTCAGGCCGGAATGCACCAGCTCCTGACGTGTAGCCCTATCGAACCCATCAAGTATGCCCAAGAGGCTATTCGCCTTCACCGCGAGACTCTTCTGGAATACCACAACAGCTCAACAATATGCAAGAAAGCCTGCGTGCAAACCAAGCTTCAACTTACGAGAGAGCAGTTAAAGGCCATCACTAAAAAACAGCATGGATATGACGAGGACATTTAGAAGCTGATTTGAGTAGCATTAATATTAATTTCTTAGTTATCGCACCCAGCTTCTTAACCATTTCACCTAGCTGCTTCCTCTCATCGCCCACTAATACCCCACGGCGCTCAGAAGATATACCCTAACCAGCATCCAGTATGCACAGGTAGAGCAGACCTAGCGGTATTACTAGGCCAAGCAAGCCTAGCAGGCTGCTCAAGAGGATGACGGCAATCAAGGTGCCATGTTTCCCCTCCGCGCACGACTGCTGCCAACCCTGGTGTGGTCCTGCCTTCTACTGAGGGTGCTCTCGACATGGCCAGCCGCACTACCAAGTCCTCTCAACATCAGTCCCAGTCCTCCGCAGCGACTAAAACTGCCTCCCTACCGAGCCAGCATGTTCATGTGTCAGGCGAGGAGGAGTTGTAACTTTCCTGCGGCAGAAGACAACGCCAGAGAGGTCATAAAGTTGCAGGAGCAAGGAGGGTTGTTGTCAGATTTGAACGATCTTCCAGGTGCGCTGGAGGCGCTGCTGCATCACAGGGGCGTTCTGTAGTAATGTTGGTTCATTGAGCTTCCAGATTCCCATGAGGCAAGCAGGAACACTTTGTTAATCCAAGAGATCGCCTAGTTTCAAGTGTTTACATTTCCTGTGTGCATTTTGAAATATTCGCTCAACGTTGACGGCAGTAGAGACGACAACAATAATGCAGATGACGGTGGCGATAACAACGTCGCAGAGTACACCTTGCACATGAGAACGGCTTCGGGCTGCAATGATGGACGACTAGAGACAGAAGGTTTCAAAACTGTCATGTTACCCCTTCTCTGATACTTTGACATCCCATCCTACCAAAAGTATAAGACTAAGGCAACTCGGCAATCCTATCACTATCTCCGTGTCGTGGGAGCGAACCTTCCCTGCTCGCCCTGCACCCCGTCAGCGCAGCGCAACGCCAGTACCGATATAAAGGTAGCGTTTGCTTCAGGGGCGTCGACTCCAGCTGTCGAAGAGTCAAAGCCAGTCAGCTCCACAAAGCCAGGCAACACTCGCTTTCAGCCTGCTGATCGCTGCGACGGACGTGGAGATGTGTTTGTACGATGCTGCTGGGAAACTCAAGTGTTTAGGCGGCAGGCCCTGGATCGCTCATAGGTGCGGGTGTCTTAAGCTCATTGACACCTGTCCCCTCACACAACTATCATGGCGGCGGCCTCATGTCCTTTGCCATCTTCTGCTTTACACTTTCGACTTCAAGCTTAGTAGCTAACCACAATTTTGCATGTTTAATTGTAGGGGCTTTCGGTAAAAAAAAGTTGCAGTTGGATTGGTTTGGTACTCGAGAGTATGGTTTGTGTTGGGCTGCGAAGATACCATTCGTGTTGAAGTCTTGTTACTTTATTAGTATAGTCAACTGGCCTCCTTTCCGGAGTTGAGTGCTCCCTTCGCCATCCTTCCGTATCCTAGTGTGGTGCCCTTCCGTATCTTAGTGTGGTGCCCTTCCGTATCTTAGTGTGGTGCCCTTCCGTATCTTAGTGTGGTGCCTCCCATGCGGATATCGACTTGGTCGTTATGTCCAGGTACTCTCGCGAGTAAAGCCTTAGGGTGTGTCGCCATTGTATGTGCGTAGTGCCGTACCAGCTCCCAACGTTGAAGAGCTTTCGAGGTCTAATTTTGGGCTTAAGGGCTTTTCTTATGTGTTTTCAGCCTCGACGCCCAACGGAAGGTTCTCCTGGTCCAGTACCGGTGCCATGTTCTCTTCCATGAATGCAAGATATGACTTAGGCTCCGACAAAGTCACCCACAGAGCTAGTTCCAGAATCTCGTCCGGTGCCCGCTCGAAAAACTGTGGGGTTTCTCCCTTAGCCGTAGGAGACTTGTTTTTAGGTGCATGCTCTGTGCGATCTTGGCCTTCAAACGAGTAGTGCAAGAGATATCTCACAAGCTCATGCCAGGGCTGCTGAAAGACGCAGCCCAAGCATCGCTCTCTTCGTCGAGATGCATCTCTTTCAAGCTCGCGAGACACCTTTTCTTGGTCTCAATCCCCCTTTCCTTGGCGTCAGGTAACCGTTCGATGGCCGCAAGTAACATTTCCATGGTATATTTGGCGCGTGATCAGGCCTCTGAAGCCTGTTGTTCAGGCACCGGACTTCCGTCAACGTTCTCGACGGGTACCTTTTCGTCCCCTCTCTAGAGATACATGGCGTCTGCGGTAGCCCAAACCTCCAGCTCGCGTGCCGTGGCCGCCGCCTTCAGCTCTTCCGGGGTCATCTCCCCGTCTGCAGTCGAGCTGATCGCTTCCGGGACTTTGGGTATCTCGATGCTGCCCAAACCTTCCAAGAGGCGCTTCGCCTTGTCAACCTGAGCATTGATGGCCGCCGTCTCCGCTCTTGTTCGATCGAGATGGGATTGCATCATCGCAATGGCAGATTCGCGGGCTTGGTGGGGTCGATATTCGTTGAGGACGTGGTGGAAGTTGATAAACAGCGTCCTGAGGTCTTCGACCTTGGCTTGGCCCTGCTACGGTCAGCGGAGGTCGGGCGTACGGGAACATGGCAGAAGGCTTACATCGTCTGGCGTGGTGGCCATGACGCTGACCAGCTCGAGGAAGTTCATCAGGATGGACTTGGCCATCTTCTTGAGCTCAAACGCACGGTCAAGGTGCTTGCCGTCCTTCTCCTCGGGGGGAGCAGGCGCAAGTCGCTGAATCTCGCCCTCTTCCAGCGACGGTAGTTTGTCGTCAAGCTAGACAGACGTTAGCTTGCAAAGAATACGACGACCATCCTGGATTCCAACACACGGTATAGTTTGCCCCAAAAACCTTCCACGTGCCAGAAGCTGGCTCGGATGGGGGGTTCAGATTGATGAGCTCTTCTGGAATATTGGGCATGCGCGGTGGCAAGTCCTTGACTTCGACGCCATCCTTTTCAGCCTGGGCCTTGCGCAGGTCCTCGATGCGAGCCAACTTCTCGAGTGTAAAATCTTTCCAGAAGGGAGGCGGGTTCGGGAAGGTTGCGGCCACCGCATTCTGCGATGGCTCCTCGGGGTTGTCGGCCATATTTGCGAAAGTCGAGCGAGGTTTCTGAGTCGGCTGGGAGCGTGAGATGGTATCAATGAGGCGGAGTGGTCATTGTCTTGATTGTCCGAGAGACTGCACCGTGTCTGTCTCTGCCTCTGAAGGCGGCGCAAGTTGGAGGGGCGTTGAAGAGTGCCTTCCCAGGTCGACAAGGTTGGCTCTCAAGGAACGCGACTACTTTCATGAGCGCGCAAACAGGCCCGGCAGGCGCCCGAGCCACCGGGGTAGCGTCGGTAGGTCTTTCCCCCCATTCAGCAGATCTAGCCCGGATGTGGCTTAGCGTCACCTGTCTCACCTGTCCCACCTTGTCAACTCCACGTCCCCAGCAGACAGCTGCGCTACGTCGCTCTGGCGATAATTAGCTTGCCGAACGATGATTTCATCCCCTTTCGATTCTTCAACGCCCACCAGCCATTGAGCACTCCCACCCTTACACCCGGCCTCAAACTTTCCTGCGCGCTCTCAGGCGTCAGAAAGACGCACTCCTTTCGACATGGCCGACGTTCGCACCCTCCTCCGTCAGCAACGAGCTGCTCGACGAATCGATCATCCCCACGCGGCATACTCAGATGCGGGCAAGCTTCTCTGCACCCTCTGCCACGAAGCTATCAAGTCCGAATCTCTTTGGGAAGGCCACCTGAGAGGACCAGGCCACGCAGCAAAGATCAAAACCCTCCAGCAAGCTGCATCGACCACCACAAATGGCTCGGCAACCGCGGACGCCGCCCCATCCAACAAGCGAAAGCACGACTCGGACGAGGATATGGCAGAAGACGAAGACATGGCTGAAGCTGTGCGGAAGAAGAAGAGCAGGACCAATATGAGCACTCCGGCTCGCTTGTCCGCTGGCGAGGCGGATCGCGACCTGAAGGATGTGACGCTGACGCCGCCGTCGCTGACTCGCCGGACATCGACGACGCCCGTTCAAGGCGTCGAGATCCAAATCCCCTCCCGACCTGCGACGCCCGCGCACAAGGATGGCAACTCCTCCAACTCCACACCCCTCAACCAACCTGTTGGTCCATCACCACTGATCCCTCGAGAGGCCTCCCCCACACTGGCGAGAACGAAGGCGCCACCCCAGCAAAACGGTGCGGTCGCACCGGCTGAGGCCGCTGGCCAGGTGGATGAAGATGAGTGGGCTGCCTTCGAAGCAGACATTGCAGCTACAACAGCGCCAGTGTCAGAAGACGCGGTGATATCCGCCCCGGCAATGACTGCGGAGGAACACGCAGAGGCTGCGAAGACAGAAGAGGAGGAGCGAGAGAAGCGCCGGCTTGCTGCAGAGAAGGACCTCGAGGACGAGAAAGAGGAGGCTACGCGAGCCTTGGAAGAGGAATTCGAGGATATGGAAGAGCTCGAGGCGAGAGTCAGACGGTTGAAGGAGAAACGCGAGGCCCTGAGACACCAAGGAGATGCCGGTCCCCGTGCCGCCTCCAGCTCCGTTGTTGCTGTCAAACCTACGGAGGCAGTTGGGAAGGAGAATGTAGAAGCGAATGCTGAGGAGGAAGAGGATGATGACGATGATGAAGACGAGGATGAAGACGAGGATGACTTCATGGGCTTTCGGTATCGCTCATGACATCCGGCGTCTAGTCTGAAGTCGTTGCTGCTAGGTCAAAAGACGGCGAACAGTGGTTTTCAAGCGGAAGGTCAGGGCGTCTTTTTGGTGTATAAATACTGTAAATTACCTTCTCTTCGGGTTTATAACATTGACGTCCTCTAATGCCTATGGGCACTTTGGGAACAATCAAGGATTATTTGGCTTCGTCGTGTTCATATGCTGATTCAAATTAGCGATTGTCAGAATACTAGCGGATTGTAGTGATTGTTGAACATACCAACCTGCATTCCCGAAGGAAGGATCGTTCCGCTCGGGTGACGGAGTGTAAGCAAACTTTCCGTCAGGTACATTTCATATTGAACATCATCCGCGAGCCTCAAGAACCTATGCATTACTATATCAAAAACTCCATCTATGAGTAAACATTACTTTTACAGGTATCCTCGGTCGTGGGTAGTTACCATCGCCGATCCCATTACCCCCTTTCTACATCAGTTCTTTCCAACAAAAAAGACATACAAATGCAACCATGGCAGAGGTACCAGATCAGAACGCAACTGCAGCCGTCGGTGCGCGAGGGACATGCGCCGGAGCGGTCGAGGCTGCAGTGCCCTGGTAGACAGTCGCCGTGACGGTGTTGTAAACGGTGACAAAGGCCACAGAGATGGGGCACACCGAGTTGGACGGCTCAGCGGTGAAAGTCGTCGTGGCGGTGACGGGAGGCTGGGGCGGCGTGGTGGGCTTCACGCAGTGGGTGCCATCCCAGTGCTCGCAGTGGTGTGTGCTCGTAGTCGGCTCGGGACCAGAGCTACTCTCCTCACCGCCGCTGCTCTGGGAAGGCACCTCGCTGGTGTGAGAAGGCCCAGGCTTGTCACTGGTGTTTCCGGGTGGGTGTGTGGGCTTGACGGATTCGACGGTTGTCTTGATGGTCGTTGCAGAGCCGGTGAGGGTGACTGTCGTAGGCTGGTAGGTGTTGTTGTCGGGTGTCTCTGACGGGCTGTTGCTCTCGCTAGATGTGACAGAACCGCTTTGGGTAGCTGTAGCAGAGGCAGAGTGGCCCTCAGAGTCGGTAGAGCTGCCATGATGAGGCGGCTTGGTCTCAGAGCTACCGTGTGGGTGAGTCTTGGTGTGTTCATCGTCTGAAGGAGGCTGCGACTTGGTTGTGACTGAGCCGTCAGGCCTTTCGCTGACGGTCTCGGTGCAGGTGACTGTGACCGTCTCAGGTGGAGGGGCAGAAGAGCCCTGGCTGGCGTAGAACGTCTCGGTAATCGGTGAGCGGGTGACGGTGAGGGTGAAGGTCTGGGAGGCTGTGATAGTCTCTCTGATCACTGGAGCAGTCGCTTCAACAGTCTCAGTCTCAGTTTTGGCAGTCGTAGTGGTGGCAGTGACTGTCACGGTGCTAGGCTCCGGCGCAGGCACACACGGGCAGGTGTTGGTGTCTGGGTAGGTGCGTGCCCTCAAGTTCTCGGGCCTGGCAGCGGCGATTGCAGTGAAGGAGAGGATAGCCGCAGCCACAACGTTGCCTTGACGAAGCATTGTGATGGCGAAGTAAGAATTGATGGGCACTTTAGGCAAGTTGAAAGTTCCAGAAGAGGCTCAGTAAGACGAAAGGATGGCGTATAAGCTGGTGCGAGGCCGACCGTTTGTTGAAGACTTGCTTGTCTGTTTTGTCTGAGTGAAGCTGTTACTGCTGATGAGAAGGTGTGTCCATGAGGACACGAGACTCCTTATATGGCAGTCGTTCAGTTGGATCATCCTCAAGGAGGACACAGCAGGCCTTGACAGCCTTGCTGAGCTTCATGATTATCCATCATGGTGGAATGACGCTGCCCTGTATTGCGACCTAGCGCTTGACGAACAGCAATAGAGCTTGCCACGGCTTTGAGAGAACAGCAGACCGAATCCTTCAGACGGCCTCAAGAGGGATGTGAAAATTGCGTCACATTTCTCTCAGATACAGTCCTGTCGCTCACTTGAGCCTTTGCCTGGTACTAAAAGAGTAAACAGCAGAGCACTTGCGGCCAAAGCAGGGGTTTCACAGAATCAATAGTGTGTGTGGTCAAAACGTCCCAAGGGACCAGGGAGAAAACCAATATTGAAGAAGATCAAAGCACCGATATTGAGATACACGTTCCAAGGGATGCTTCCGCTCCCACCCTCTGGCCGATGAGCCGATAAGATACGGCATCGGCATCTTCGCACCGGGGAAGACCACGAGTCGCACGACGATGGCAACAACGATGCGATACCGATGGATCAATCTATTTTCCGGTGGAGATGGCTTGCCAGGACAGAGTCAAAGACCGTGGCTCCGATCCAGTACGTACCAATTGGGTGTTCGGCGGTTGTCCGGTGCAAGAAAGCGATGGCCAGTTCGGGATGTTTGCAAGGTCCAGGTTCCAAAGGCTTTGCCGGGTCTCTTTTCCAACAGTCTGGAAATCGTCCCAAAGACTGCAAACTCGATGGAGACCTCGGCGCTGGCCGTCCCGTCCCGCTGTGGGGCCCGTCATCCCGGCATCTCTGATTCTCCGGGCTGCCGAGGCCGACCGCCTGCCCAAAGCGGGACGTCATTCCATCCTCGCAATCTTGTGTTTTCTGCCAACCGCATCGCAATCAAAACACGCGCCATCAACCAAGCATCTCGAGCCTAGCGTCTGGCTATCGTTCTGCAGCACGAGGCTCTGGTGGCATAGCTACGTCCATTCCTTTTCCATGCGAATTTCTACTTGAAGTAACGACCTCCGACTTGCGCGCGCGCTCCCGACTGCTGCGCCCGCAACCACGCAACCTACGACGATTACGGCGACGAGGGGCAACCGGATCACTCGATCGTGATGGGTGCTTGTGCGTCATGCCTTGGGCGGGGGAACAAAGACGTCTATGACGAGGTGGGTTGCGTTGCACTTCCTCGCCCACTTGACAGGGTAGTATGCAGCGGCGGCTAACTAGCCCTCTTTTTTCTCCTCTCTCCAGGACGAAGAATCACGACTCCTCTACGACGATCCGAACAACGTACACTATGGAAGCTTCGGCGAGCAAAGCGTGAACGGCCAGGAGGACCCGATGGAGGTGCAGCGGGAGACTGAGGCTCTGCAGCGAGTTGTAGCAAAGACATCCGAGTACGTACTGCGGCCTGCGTTCTGTGCACTCCCCTCCGACGACGACCCAAGCTCCGGGACGGCGGGCTTGGTCTTCATGTCCCTCCCAGGAATGCTAACATCGGTCTTCCTAGCAACATGGTCGACATCTTCGAGATTGCCCCGCAGGATCACGCACATCGACCTGCACCGACTACGTTTGCGTATGCAGGGCAGGAAGCCCGCATCGTACGGTACCAGCACTTGTTGTCCAAACTGGATTCCAAGGATGAGACCCCAACAGGTGTCCAAGTGGATTGGCTTCCCCAGGAAGACGACACAATCGAGATGCAACGCGGCGTTCCGACCGTCAAGACAGAGTTGGACAAGCCCCTTGTTGGCACATTTGCAGATGCAGCGGCGGCCATGGCATGACATGCGCCAGGTCATGAATCATTTCCCTTGCCCAATATCTGCTCCCGTTTTTGATCCAGTTTTGCACTGCATTTTTAACCCACGGCGAGAGCGGCTATGCGTTTCCCCTTTTCTGGTTCCTGTATTGCTACTTAGTTTCGGATTGGTCGACATCGAGCCCTGGGTCCTGTCGGTATTACGGCAAACATGGGACGGACAGCTTGGAGTGACGACATTTTTTGCCCATGCTCTTCATTTTTACCCCCTCGATACCCCCTCTTCGAATGCAGGCTATGCACACACAAACTCAACGCTTTTCAACCACAAAAAAAAATACCCACACGTACACCCATAGGACACCCACATTCTCTCACATATCGCTTCCTCTTCACTTTGTTAATCCCCTGTATTGGTCTGCCACCCCTGTATAAAACGCCTGGGCAACAACGAGGTTATGAGGAAAAGGTGGACACGATGGGCCCCAGAAACCCATGACTTAATCAATGAAAATTCCCTCCATCCCACTTTGGCGGCCCCCTGGTTCGCACCATGTCGGGCCAATGACTGCGTCTCGAAGATTCTTCAGCGGCAGGCCATGGGTTGACTAGCCCATTGAAATATGGCCACGTGCACCTCCGGCTGATGTTTACCTTTTCTGGTGTGGACCCTTTGGCAAGGGATGTTGTCCCATGGTTGGAGGCGTAGCGTTCTTAGCCTCGATTCGGACCAGCATTCGAGGCTGGAGGGCAGGTTACGTCTTAATAGAGGGGAAACAGGAGGGAAGCACTTGGAGGCTCACATATTCACTCTGATGCCCGCCATTCAGGGTTGTGCGGGAGTCTGTGCGGTTCCCGAGTCTTATTGGCGGAGATGAGACAAGGAAATGGTGCCTTGAAGTGAAGTGGGATGGACGACATGAAGATGAGGGGTGGTTGCTGCGGCCAGATGGGGCGGCCTCCCAGTCCCCGTCCCAGTCCCAGTCCATCAAGCCCGATACAACCCACCTCGCTCTGTGTCGCCCGTCTCAGTCTCCGTCGCTCCACCCTAAGCCCTTTTTTTCTGCTCCTCCCGCTCCTCCCTCCACTTTGGCCTTGGGTCAGATGACAGGTACCTGTCAGTGGTTTTCTCTGGGTTATTCGACACCTGCAAAAGGTAAAAGGGGGGGTAAAATCAAAGCCCCGGGGGCTTATTCAGTACCGGGATTGCTTCACTGCGCCTGCCTCAACCACGACACTGATGACACGTGAGAAACGATGACGATGACGTTCCCTTGAAGACTAATAAACGGCTTTTCTCCATGCAGAAGGAGGGGTTAGAGCGAGGCATACCGCGGGCGCGCAGCACAGCACAGACGAAGAATGCCTGCCTGCCTGCTGGACGAAGCCGACGGACCGCTCTTTTGGCCTGGCCTGGCCTGTTTTGCTCTGTAACTTGGCCAGATCGACGCAAGACCGTCTGTTGTCCTTCGCCTCTAGTTAACGACATGGCCTTCTCATTCGTCGCCAGAGACCGCTTTCTGCAACGCTTGCTTGCCTGATAAGCACGCCAAAACCTGCTGGATGGGCAGCTGTGCAGGAAAAAGTGGGAGGACCGCCTACTTTGATCCCCTCAGTCGCGCGTTGAAAGGCAAGACCGCCTCGCCGCTCTGGTGTCATTCGACTTTCATGGTTGTCATCTGTACCTGTTTGGGCCGGGCTTGCGAGGAATGGATTTACCGTCGGCAGAGAATGATGAAGAAACGGTCAGCACCAAGGAGGAGTAGGAGGAGTCGGAGGAGGAGCCCGCAGCATGAGGCGCAAGACAGGTATCCGTTCTACTAAGAGGGGACCCTGCAAGTTGTCCCTGTCGCCGTCTAAGCGGCGGGCCGGATTTCGCGACGAAATAAACGTAGACCAGCCTTGATTCTCTCTCTGCTCCTGGCGCGCACGCACAGAATGTCCACAGCGACTGACACACTTCTTTTTGCGCGCGCGCGCGCACACACACAAATTAATCTTACAGAATACGGTCCATCCTATTGATGATCATGATCCAAAAGTAATACAATAGTTGCCAACCCAGATTTTCCACTTTCCACTGTCTTGAAATTTTGCAGAGAGAAAAAGGACCGTCCCGAGCGTAACCACACAGGAGACCAAAAACAAAAGGTGAAAACTGCAGCGAATGAACGGCCGTTACGTGGTTGAACTTGGGAAAAACCCTCCAAGCTAGGGTTACCAGGAAAACCTCCTCTCCAGTCCCGCAGTGTCAAAGTCATACCTCTCTTTCCCCCTTCTTTTCTCACACCGGCATTCGACTCTTGGTTCCTTCCTTTTTCGTCGTTGATAGGTATCTCCCGCGTGAAGATCAAGGAGCCACTGATATAATCATATTAGCAAAGGTCTTGCGCGACTCGGCTTACCCCTGAACAACTTTCAACTGGACCCCCATCTCACCCGCATGGGACCAAAAAAGGTACAAAGTGCAACGATAAAATCAGAGATTGAAAAAAGAAAAAGGCCAAGAGCAGAAGGGGGAAAATGCGACGAAATTCAGAAAGAGGGCTTGGATCATGTCCAACTTACCAATCCTGGAAACCGAACTCCCCCTCTCTATATCGACCCAGCGGCCACAACAACCACGACGATCATATCGTATTTTGTCTGGTCCAATGCGATGTTTGCATCTCGTGGATCTGGCGCTGGACTTCTTGCATCTCGATACTTGTCCGTTCGATGGTCGCCTTGCGGTTTCCCTCGCGGTACCAGCGCTCAATGTCCCTCTGCATCTTGTCGACCCGGCGGGTTTTCTTGTCAATGTCGTAGCACAGCTTGCACTTGTCCGCCTCCTGGATCGTGTCGAATACCAACTTCAAGCCGCACGTTTCGCCTGTCCGGTACTCCTTGTTGCATTGTTGTTTGAACTGACCCCATCTCCAATATCCGCAAACCCAGCGCGTTTGGTAGAAATAACACATCTTTTTTCCCTCTCCCCTCTCTTTTGCTGGCTGCTCCCGTTTCCACACCCTTTTTTGGTGTGTATCTTCGACTCGGTAGCCTCCCCCCTTTTTTAGATGTCGTCTCCGGTTTTCGTTGTTCCGTTTCTTCGTTTCTTTTTCCTTCTCGTCTGCCGGTTTTATTCTCCTTGCGGGCCGGTCCGTGGCTGGCTAGCTGGACAAGGTAACTAGCTCGTACGTCGATGAAAAAGTGGTGGAGAACGTCGTTATGGAGGAGGAGTCAAAATGGTAAGGAGGAGAAAATGGAGGAGAAGCAGCAACGCAACCCGAGAATGGAGTAGAAGTGGCTCGTTTCGGGGTTCTCGGTAACGATATGAAGTCACTGGTGACGGGACTGAAGCAAGATCAAAGGTTTGTTAGCCATCTTCTTATTGATCTTTTCCACCCCTTTTTCGTGTGTGTATTTTTTCCCCTCTGCCTTTCCTCCCCATTCTTGTAGCTCGCCCGCAATGAGCGGTGCCCCCCTCCTCACATCGTCCGCTGCAAATATGCAATACCATGCAGATGCAATGATGTCTTTTGACATTTGCATCCAATCATGGTGCCGCCTTTTCAGGGGTAGCTTATTTTGACTTGTCAAGGGGATTCAACCTGGATGTGGGATGGGCAAAGAAACATGAACCAGGAAGCCGTCTAAGGAAAAGAAAAAGGTCGGGAAGGGGGGAGGGGGTGTAAACAGAATTTTTGTTGAAAGTTGACTGGACTGACTGTCTTGGTGGTATTATTGAGCAACAATGGCCGCGGGAAGCAGCGGGAAAGTGACAGCGGTGGTGGCAGCAAGTGGCAGGCGGCCAGCAACCCGTTTCGGCAGAGGCGAAGAGTTTCGTTCGCAACCGCGATCGAGAAGTCTCTTTTTGGTGTTTGGCGCAAAGGCGGTTGGGCAGCAGCAACTTTCCCTGGAATGATCTGAGGGGTGTGATTAGGGGGCGTGCGTATTTGCCTTTTGTCTGGAACGGGCTTTTCAGGTGAGGATGATTCGTTTCTTTCCGTTTTTGCTGTTGTGTCGTCTCTGACGGTTCGTCTGATATTCTCGGTTTCCCCTTTTGGTGTTGTCGTCTTGGGAGAGGTTGCTTTGTCGTTGACGTACTGTTTCTGCCCACGGAGGTCCTTGTCTACACTTCTTCTTTCGCCTCGTCCTGACTGGAGGGGGAATCAAGGCTAACTTATACTTTGTCAAAAAATCCCAAGGTCATTCATTGGGGACCCGCACGATGTGTTGTCACGACCGGATCGAACGCATACGTCCAGTTTGTCCCATACGTTGCCCCTATACACACACACTACACCACCCTACATTCTACACTACACAACGCACTTACGCACATACATGCGTACATGATGCATATCCCGCTTTCACTAAACGATTGTTCCTATTCGAGATGCTGGAGCAAAGAGGGTTCCAATTGTTTCTCGCCTCCCCTTGCTCAATATACACCTGCATCCGCAGCCACCGAGACGACTACATCCACGGACCACGATCCGCGGCGTCTATTCCGCGAATTATACAATATAGGGGGAACAAGAAGAAAAAGATGTACATGATTATGCGGTTGGCAACTGGCAGCGGCTCGTCATGGAACCGGTCTGGCTGAGCATGCGCAAGAGTGGTTGTCAAATCCGCCCCTGCAGATACAAACCACAGACATCGGACGACAGGACATGCCAGCAGCCGTTCAGCAACGGACTAGGTGGTCTTTCCTGCCTTTGTTCCCCTCATTGGAAACCATGAGACGTGTCTCCTTACTTGCCACGTCGTTGAAATGTTCGAATTGCTTCATCAGGGGACTCGACGTTGTCCGATATTTTCTCCACCTTCAGGGGTTTTCTTGAAGGAGGGGAGTACATGATCAATGGGGAGAAGACGTGTTCAATGGGCGATACAAGGATCCGCGGTCGAGAAGAGGATGTGTTCGTCTGCGGTCAAGGACCGGGGAGAAGAAAGACCACTTCGATGATGTTGGCATGCGTCGGTGATGATGGAAGAAAAGGGGTTGGGAAGAAAAAACCATGATGCGTACCTGTCGAATTCAGGTACGAACTAACGCGTGTGGTGGGTGACATATGCTTCTTCCCCCATGTCTCGTCCATCATTGGGCGTCGATATTCCATGTTCGAACCCGTTCAAACCCCTGGCTCATCTCTCGGTCAATACTAGGTGGTATGGCTATATGGAATAATGGCAGTAGGTATTCTTCCTTTTTCCCCGTTCATGGCCTTTTCAATACCTGTGCCAACCCGTCTGGGCTGCTATGCAAGGCAACACACTGGCAAGGCGGACGGAAGCGCTCCACTACCTTACGAACATGCGTGTGTGAGTGTACTGCAGAAGTCTTGCAGATGAGACTCCCAGGAACAACCCTGAAGTTGGGGAGGGCCTCCCGCTGCGGCCGCGTTGAGCGACAGGGCTAGATTAGCCTCCCGCTTCGAGGCGAGGCTTGCGTGTGGCCGGGGTGGGGGGCTTCATGTCTTGCCCTTTTGAACTTGTCTGTTTTTCGTTCTAGGTTGTGGTCATAGTTCGTCCCACAGGAGACAACTGTCAGCCCAAGAAGGCTGGTGGGGGTGAGGAATCTTCGGCCGTTGCGTCCAGAAGCGAAGGCCTTGGCGGGGGCCGTTTGGAAGCCGGCATGAACCGTTTCACTTTTTGCTGTACGGAAAAGCTCGTTGGGCATAGTTTCTGCATCAATATTTGAGTGTGTTGAAGAAGAGCAAGAAGCTCCTTCAGAGATGGAACAATCGAAGAAGCCAGCACGACACCCATTAGAACATTTTGCCTGCCGGGGGCGTCATTGACGTGACATGGGCTGCAAGGTTGACAAGACCCTCGCCACCGTCCACCGAGACCAGCATCGGCCAAGTTGAGCCTAATTGAGTCTGGGGTTGACCTCTGACCAGGTACGAACGTCTTCAAGGGGGAAGAGAAGTTACCTTGATATTGGGCACGGACGGACAGGATGATAACTATCCCACCCCGGATGAAGCCAGCTCAACATGCAGCCAACACCGATCTCAATACAACAGGTGCTTGGAGTCTTGCCTCCAGAACCAAGCTTGCTGGAGCCGGAAGCCCGTTTCCTGAATCCTTGATTGACGAATCATCGAACTGAATGACCATCCATGCTAGATGCATGATGTGCCTGTCTGGATAGGGATGTTCCTCTTGTCTCGCCTCACCGGGGATGACCCCCCTTTTTTGAACGGGCCGGAGGCATCCTCTCGTCAATCATGCGGGCTACACTGCGCATCCAGATAAACCGTTTATGGAAGTAGGAAATACCGCAGGCCGTTCCCCTCACATGAATCTTTACGCTTATCCTGTTGAGGGTGATCCGTCTTGCTCGCTCGCTCACCGGCCCGGTCTTGGGTTACGGTGGGTGAAGGGAGTCGAGAACGGTCCTGAGGAAAGCCATTTGGGCGCTGGTTGCGGCCCTGGGCAGGGCAACGTGGCGACCGGCCGCTGGCCATGGCCGGATGTTCCACGCTGCATTGCATTCGGTTTGCATCAAGGCTCCGTCAGAGAAAGCAAGTGTAGGTACCTATCATGTAGACTCGAAATACATGAATGGCATCCCTGAGATGGACTGCTCTGCACACTCCCCTCCACGGCCGCCATGTCCTTGTACGCTCTCTCTTTCTTGTCGATCAGGCATGCGGGATCGTGATTTCTCATCTGCTGTTTAGCCTGTCCTCCTCGGCGCTCGACTGGTGGCTTGCCAGCTCCACCGGGCAATGCCTTCCGGTGGCATCCTATTGACTAGGCTGGCAGTGTCCCTACCATCTGCAGCTCACATATTGACAAATGGGTGCGTTCATTGGGGGAACACGACGTCCACTCCCCACGTTGACAGGATCATGAGAGGAAGGTGTAACTAGACGGCAGATCTACGACCGCCATGAGCGGCCGTGGCAGGGCTTTGATCGTCAGGCATAACCTTGCATGAGACAGACAGGATTGTCGAGAAGGGAAGTGCCTTAGCTGCCTGCCTTACTGAATGACAGGCCGAGGGAACATCAGGCTCCCGCGAAAGCGACCTGGCCCAGCCTGGGCCGGAGCGGGGACTTGATCTGATCCTTTGCAAGTATCCATGTCTTGGCATGTGGAATGACATGAACTACGGGCGCGGGCCAAGCGGCCCCGCGAACACCTCAACGTCGGCTCGACCCTTGCGACGGCTATTGGGGGTTCACTGGTAGGGTACTCCCTGCGTGAGCTATCGATGCGTTGTCAACTGGGAGCGCCGCTTACGGAAACGCTTGCGCTCGCGGTTGCGGAGGCTGTCTTGATGAGACGACGCGAGACGCCGTGCTCATACCACCAGTTCATCAACCTTGAAAGATCGGGTACCGGACCAAGATGGGCGACAACGCTGCCACCCTCCCCCCCTCTTTGTGGCTTTGGCGAAACTTCTGCCAGCGGGGCAAGGAAGAAATTTTTGTCTGGAGAAAGAAAATGAGCGTAAACATGGCCCGAAATAGCGGCCAAGCGTAGTTCTAAGGCCGAGTGACCCGTGTTGGGTGTGGAGGTAACAGTCACCGGTGAGGTCGACCGACACCGGCCAGGCTCGGAAGGCTTCGCCCTTGACGTGAGCCGGATGGACAAACGGGCCGTTCCGTTTGCCGATGGCAAGATTTCCAGCAAGTTGCCGTTGGGAGAAACACCCACGACAATGCTTGGTGAATTGAGGTGAGGTGGTATGGAAGGCGGTATGTCGTGCGACAGGGCGTCCGCTCATCATGAGAAATGCCATGTTACCACTTGAGAACGGCAGGGTGAAAGAGGGCTAAGACGACTCTAGACACTTGTGCAGAATAAAGGCCAATCAGACGCTCCGGGTTTTACGGGAAAACTCCGCAAGCCAACCCGAGTTCTCGGGATCATGCGAATCATGTGTTGAAGAATCGCTACGACTTTCTCTGAGGCACGATTGGACACCAGAGGCGAGACGACACGGAGATTAAGGCCAATGATGCGCACTAGAAAAGCACGTCAGTCGGCCAACCATGGGATCCACGAGACAGCAGGGTTTTGGCATCTGGTCGGGACATGGGTCTCTGGCCAAGTGAGCAGAGAACGACGAAGGGAAGAGTCGACGTCAAGACAAAGGCCAGGACGAGGTACGGAGCACTGGCAGGGGAGACGGTCGAGGTTGGCCGAGCAGGGTGGACGTGTTTCTGTTGCAGCCGCAACGAGTGCCATGTTGTGAGATGATTGGCTACAGGGTAGCTGCGAGGCGTTGGGTCGGAGAGATGGGCCACACCACCACAGCAAAGTTGATAAGAAATCGACAACACGCCATGGTTCTCGATGGTCAAGACGGTGCTGTCTGGAGAGTAGGATGGAAGTGGACAGGACGGACTCGACGGGAGTTGGCAGAATCTGGTGTTAGTGTCTCAGGAAGGCAGGTTGGGCTTCCCGAGGGGCCTGTCCGATGTCAAGGTCGTGTCCGTCTCAATCTTGAACGCCGTGTGACGACGCAGTATTGATGCATTTCGATGCTTCTGAACATCCAGCTCATGCAGCGGGACGATTGCTGCGGGCATTGGAGCAGAGGATGCAGCCTCGTCTTGGAGGGAACGCTGCAGCAAGGATGCAAGCTATTTTCTGCTCCTCGCCGTCTTCCAAGTTGGCTTCACCGTTTCATCCAACCAGCAAGTGGCAGGATGAATAGTTCGCAGGACTCTGCGTTGTCCAAGCCTGATGCGCGCAGAGTCGGCGAAGGGCAAGGCGACCGACATTACGCCATGGTAAGGTGCGGACACGGTGACGGGGAAGCGAGTCGCGACGCGATGGCTCCCACACTCCGAAAGCACTCGAAGTGAGCAGGGGACGATGGCTGTTGTCCGCAGGAACTGCCAACTTGGTCAGAAGACGGCGCACGCCACGGCGGAAGGGCAGGGACCTGGGTGTTCGGGCTGGAAGCATGGTTATTGAATTGAAGCCCAAGTGTGCGACTTAGGGGAGTGCGGTGGACAAGTTTTCCGAGGGTAGGTGACAATTTTGGAGTATTTCCGTCGCAAAACAGGCAACGGGTGTGATGAGGTTGTTGACGGCCCATTCGGAGGCCATGTCTCCATGTGCTGTCCGCATCGGCGACCATGTCCACGCGGTACGGTCAGGGGCGAGCGGGCGGGGTATGTCTGGTGGGATGCTCTGTTGTTTTGTGGGCATGAACTGTCAAGAATGAGTCAATTGAAATGTTTATTTCGGGGGATGTAGTTCTGCGTCGCATTGTGAGCGAACTGAGGAAGATATGTTGAGTTTCGATTTGTGGTTGTTATTGAATGAGCGAGCAGTGGGAGAAACTGCGTCGGCGTTTGCTCCGTAAGGTGCCTTGCGTTGACTTACCTTACAGGTAGGGATCGCTCAGTGGAGGCTTCCGAGTGTGAGAGGAGGGAAGATTCCCCCAACAGGCGGACCAATCAGTGTGATTGTGCATGATGTTTGCAATGCGTCCCTGTCTGTGTGAATAAGGTTTCCCATCATCCAGACTATCGACCGAAGGATCAACTGCACCTCCGGATGGGATCTGTTTCTTTTATTTTCGTTGGTTCTGAAGGAATACCAGGCCATTGTTTCGTTTCCATGGAGACGTATCCGCTTGTTGAAGCATTCATACGAAAGCATTCATACGAAGTCGTGGTTTGCGGAGATGGCATCCGAGATATGCGATAATGGATAGATGTGATGTACAATGCATAGAGTGAGATATCCGAAGTGCATTATGCATCCAATGTGATGCCCCATACGGAGTATGTAGTTAATGCATTCTTGCACAATGGACCCACCTGGAAACACCAACCAGAAGCCACCATCGGGTACGTACCGAAGCAAGCACAGTGTGGAGTGCGACCGTTGGCGGCTTCTCTCGGCAAAAAGAGAGAAAACAGGCACTGTAGACGCCCCTACCCGCTGGTGCCGTGTGACGCAGCCTGGAACGATGGATGCGCAAGCTGCAATGCTGCACCAGCACCAGCACCAGCACCAGCACTCACTTCCATCAATGCATCTCACTGACTTCCGCGCCCGCGCCTCCCTCCCTCCGCCTCACCGAAGCATCCTCCAACCCCCACAACATCACGTCTGGTGTTGTTGATCATTCTCTCGCCCTTTCTCACACACTCACTCCCTCACTCCCTCCCTCGGTCAGTGGCCATTGTGCGCTGAGGACCCATATCCAGCTCGGGTTGAAGGCGCCTGCGATATCTAGACATCACTTCGCCAGCTGGCTTTGCTTGCGACTACGACATCGGTCACTCATACGCCTCGTCCTCGCGGGGTATCCATCTCCTCTCATGATTCCTCCTTTGCTGGCCGCCTTCGCATAAGCGTTTCGGTTGGCTGTCTCTCGAAGCCATCCACAGCTTGACGACCTTGCCGCCGTGCAGACATCGGCTACTTGATATCCGCCCGTCTATCGAGCCATCTCAACGGCCGCAAAACCCCGGGCCGTTTGGAGTTCGGCCGGGTCTAGGTCGGCCAGCAACCAACGTCTTTTTCTCCTGCTACCGCGCGCAACCAGGCCACTCACACGGGGGGGTTTACTCGTTTCAACCAGCACCACCTGCATTGTTTCTTCATCGCCTTGATCGGCGCCGTACTTCTCTCATCTCCGAACCCCCAGCCCACGGCGGAAGTCACCGGCTAACCTTGAACCTCCACCGTGACCAACACCAACACCACCACCATCACACCCCGGCCGTATGCGCCAGCGCTCGCGACTATCTTCGCTGTAGTCTCTTGCCAACAAATACGCAGGACTCCATCTCTCCCTCCGGACCTTTCATTTTTGTCACCATCTTGTCTTGCAGGCGACCGAGTCAGCCATGGACGCAATGCACGACGAGATGGCCCCAGAACAGCTCATCCCCCCGACCCGCCAGCTTGCAAACTCCCACCCGCAACTTGGCCATCATGAACTTGACCCTGCGCTTCGCCCACCAACCGACTCCCCGCCCTCGGCGGCCGCTGATGCCCGACCATGGACCCAGATACAGACGCCGCTCCAAGTTCGTGACGACCAGCCGCAGCCGCCACCGCACCAGACCCTCGCGAACTCGTGCCTCACCTTGTGCCGACGGCCGCATCACCCTGCCAGCGTGTTCCTCTCCGATCTCCCCAACGAGCTCCTGCTTCACATCCTCGGCTACCTGGATGTGAACGATCTACTGTCCACTTCGAGGGTAGGCTTCTTCCCCGCGTTGTCGCTCCTGTGATGGTCCTCGATCTTTCGTCTTCGTTTCGTCCCAAACATTACCCTCTCCCCCGCAAGAACTTTTCTGTCCCATGTAATTACACGCACGCTCGCACCACTTGATCCGTAGTTTTTTCTCCCTCTGTGTTTCGAGAACTCTGCTGATGACACAGACCAATCACCACCTGCGTCACCTGTCCCTCTCGCCTATTCTTCACCACTACCGCCTCCGGCACACACGTGCCATCTTGCCCCCTCTGCTGGCGTCCCCCTCTCGCCCGTCGCTGGCGGAGCTCATCGGCCGCTCCATCTTCCTGACGCACACCTCGGTCGTATCGCGCCGTCTGGCCCGCTCCCTCGTGTCCATCCGGCTGTCCCGCCGCCTCGCCTCCCGACCCTCGGCCGAGGCTCTTGTGGAACGGGCCGTGCTGCCGCCCGAGTGCGTCCCGGGCTTGAACAAGGTGCAAGTGGCGCCTTCTCTTGTCGCGAAACGGCGGGCTATCGAGAAGGAGAGGGTCAAGGACGGTTTGAGAAAATGGGTCGAGGGCGTGTGGAAGGGCGAGGTGCGACAACGAGAGGAGGGCGTCAAGAAGTGGGAGGAGAGCAAGGGCGTTGGGAGGGTCTGGCGACTCCGGCGCTTCTGGGAGAGGGTCTCGAGGGGAGATGGCGTCGGCCTCCGGTAGGCCTGTCGGCGCTTGTAAATGAGCTGTGTATATGATTTTGGAGGGCTTGGGCTCTAGGCGTTAGCGTTCCGCTCTGGGAGCGGTCCAGGAGGCGTATGGTTGTCGCTTCGGTGCTTGCCTGTAATGATGTAAACGATAACGTGTGACACGATGAATGGGTGTTTGATTATCGACAGTTTTTGAGGCAAGATGGTTTAGTACATGATACAAATGAGCGACGTAAATTTGGGCTTGTGTCCTCGCTGACCACCTAGGCGGGGGTTGTGTCGTGCAGCCATGGTTGACGCTCCTCAAAGTTCTGCCATGAGAAGCACATCTTGCCTAGTTGCAGCGACCCAAGCCCCTGTCGAACCACTGAAATGACTGCGGTGACGGTTTGCAAAGATAGTCACAGATTCCGCGCAACCAGAGTTGCCTTTATGGCCGTTAACTAACCTCCTCGAGAAGAGCACCTATGCGTACAATGTCTACGCGGCGATGATTCCTGTCAAGTGACAGACACTGTCGCCGTCGTACGTGAAGATGACGGCAGAAGAAAGAGTCAACAAGCCATGTAGTCGCTGTAGCACGGCAGTAGCATGCGATCTTCCCTTTGGAAATGCGGACGCAGGATACCTTGAACCCGGTATGATCCAGCAGTAGAGTGAATGTGTACGCCCGTGATAACATCCAGAGCGTCATGCGAAAGAATGAGACTTTCATTCAGGCGTCATGATAGTAGTACGAAAGCACGTCTATGGAGATCTTCGCGCCCCTACACTTAAAGGTGGCCGCTGGCCCGAACTTGGCTTTCAGGGGGAAGGGTTTGCAACCGTCCAGCGTCGAACATGGTAGAAGGTCTATAGTCGTGACGATTTTCAGCGACATTAGCATGCTTCATATACCCTTTCTAAGCTGGAATCAATGTCTATGGGCTGTGGGTTGAGGCAGAGAATGTGATGCTAGCATAGATGGTGACGGGCGGTGCTGGAGGGGCGCCAAGACCCCCTGAACCTTTGTACAGAGAACCCCTACCGGCACCAGGCGGGTATTTTGTACGTTCTGAAGATCCAAGAAGCCAATCCAAGTGACAAAAAATACGTGATCGAACTTCAGATATCATCATGGATGATATTTGCACTCGTCTTTGGGATTGCCTACAGCCCGAGACCCGTGAAGCTCGGGGTAGGCCTCGCACCTTGAGGGCATAAAAGCAAAGTACCTAGCCGTGCTCTACGGAGTGCTTGAGGTGGAGTTGGAAAACAAGTTAGCTGCAAACAGCGCGAGTCTCAGACACTGCAAACTATTGTGCTCCTAGGCTCTCAAGGTTCTGGACTTGGCGCTGGGGTTTGTAGGGTCTTTGATAACAAACCGCTTCAATAACAGGGACACATTCGATGTCATTCACGTTTCTTATTGCTTCTGTTATAACATCGAATCTCTGGGCTTTGGATATGATGTGCTGTTGTCATTGCTCGCTTTCCCAACCTCACCCCCAGTTCAAACGTATCCGACCACCGTCTACTTCGCTTGCTAACACGCTGTGAGCACTGTACCTGTGGTACGAATATCGTCACTTATCCTGCAGCCCATGTACATACTCATTGAAACTCTTTACGTGCCTCTCAGAATAGTATTGGCCTGATCCGAGGGATCCAATAGATGCTGCTGCAATTTCACATCGTGGCGAGTTTATCTATCAAGCGGGCGCATCGAAGTGGCCGCTGTGGCATGGGGAATCTTGTGCTAAACTTCATGGGCTAGCATGAGCTTAAGAATTGGCATCCTAATCATGTGGTGTCTTCGCGCTGTTCCCCGAAGCCAATCTGCTTTCAGTGATGGAAGCAGCGCCCGCCCCTGATATGCCTTTCCAAAGCCAACGAGCGACATCTTCATCAGAATATGAGAGCCCCTCGGTGCCTGTCTCTCTGCTGCCTTGGAGTTCTCAGCAATCGCATGACTTGTCAGAGCTCAAGGCGCTGAGGGACGTGACTTCCATATCCCCACCCTCCCGCTGCCCTTGCGATGTCTGGGGGCCATGGCTAACGCGCAATAGGTAAACCGCTTGCCTAGATACACCAGAGAACCACTCACAAAACTCTTCAAATTGATTATCCACAAAGAGCGTGCTGCCAGCCAAGAGTCTCTACCTACATTTCGCACTGAAGCCGTGGGCGCGTGATTTGACCCTGAGCACACGCTAGCATACAGTGCATGTGTCTCATTCCTATCACCTCTGCTGTCCCTCTCGTGCGCAAGCTTCGTCATATGCCAGATCTCCCTGTGCTTTTTGCCCTGTAAGCTATTGACTTGCTCATTGGTACTACGTACGTGGTACCCCACGCTTTGATGCGGATAGCCTACGTCTTCGTCGTCTGGTTCACCCTTTTGACACTATCGCCGGCGAAGACTTTGCCCCCGTCATTTCGACAGGGGTTCAATTAGATGACAGTCATCCGATCGATACGCGGTGCTCTTGCCAGACAGGTGGGAAAATGAAGTTTTAGAAAATCTTTTGGTACTTGCAATGTCCAATGTCCAACGTCCAACTTCGTCATGTTTTGCTGAGACCTTGGCAAACATTGGAATAAGGTTGCATGCAGGCACAAAGATCGTTGGTCCAACATCAACTACCGAGACAGCAAAGCGGGAGCGCCCGCGGCGCCGAGATGTTGAGTCACTCAGCAAAGAACAGTTTAAGGGCTAGCGACAGGGAATCAAAGATGCCGTATATATCGACCGATGCACGTCGACTTTAACGACTCCGAGGTTGAACATTGTTATATGACTGATATACCTAGGGCTAGAGTGCCGCCGTACGATTACAACCCGCGCCTTGTTTGTCACGTTCATCACGTTCCCCTACAAGGATCGTATCACTGCACGGTTTATGGGTTCCGGCCCCTCGCTGAAAGTACCAGAGGCGAGAAAAAACGATTTCCATGAGCTCAATGGAGCGGCAGGTTGAGTACCCTAGAAGGAAATATGCCCTTTGTTGCGCCTTCCACGACGAACTCTTTCTCCTTTCCAATTATCCGGTTACTGCCTCTGTCCATGCTGCTGATTCTGTTGATTCTATGGTGTCTTGCAGTGTGCCAAGGCAGGAGATCATAACTGCTCCTTGTCTGATGCATTGATGTGCAGGTCTTTGGGGGAGGCAGCATCAACCCTCGCGGTGGACTGGAGCTGATCTTGGGAAGACTCCTCGGTACAGCCGGTAGTGTCGAGGGCCGTATTTTGACTGGAAAGAAGAAGTTCACCGTCGGCAGCGGTGGCGGAAGAAAGAGGGAGCATATCGCCTGGGTGGTTGTCGTGCTCTGGACCTGCCGGTCGTTCGGCCTGCTCATCCCGTTCTGCCTGCTCGAGTTGTGCGTCCTGGGCATCGACCTTGACGAATTCCATAGAGCTGTATGGGACGTTAGTAGGCGATGGATGAATACGGGCAGGAAATGACAAACATCCACATGGCTACATCTTCGTCGAATTTGCGCTTCTTCTCCAGAATAAGCTCAAGATGCTCCTTCGCAAACCGAAGCTTGGTTTGCATGCAAGCCTGCTCGTGCATCGTAGCGGTGTCGTGATGCTGCTGAACGATCTCGCTATCGATACGGACCACCTCTTGAGTGTGCATGACAGTGTCATCATTGAAGGGGTGGCAGGCCAGAAGTTGGTGCATACCAGCCTCATGGTCCGCGCATAGTCCCGGCTCTGTGACGAGATCTTCGACCATTGTGAATGCTATAAAACGTTTTTCAGAGAAGTAGAGGTCCCAGACGTGGTTGTATCGAATCGTTAAGTCTTTAGTCAGGTCGTCGTCGCGAGGGGGCGCCATCGTGGGTTGACTGGTGTTGACCTGTGTGGGAGTACGTTATGGTAATGAAGACGATGACGAGGCGGAAGAATGGAAGAAGGTGGACTAGCTGAAAGAACAATTACGACTGGGAGAACGATGAAAGGCGCGTTAATGGAAAGTTCTGCTGGTGGGAGGTACGACGGTGGGAGGTGGTGGATGGCGCGTTGGCGGAAGGAGTGTTGATCGGAGGTGCCTTCTATATCTAGGCTGACAGAATACGCTAGGAACCCACGGCAAATGATGGCTCGAGAGCTGACGGGAGGGGCCCCGAGACAAGGCGATGAGTGAGAGCGTGTTTATCGGTCGATATTGATGTTCATGTTAACCGGAAGCCTATCCTCCCTAAACGCCTCTTGGATGAGTTCAGGCTACTTCATACAAACCAAGGCATTTCGACACCTGTCACACGCAATCATAAGCGGGATGAGGAATCAGAAGTTAAATTGCTAAACTGCATCCCTTAGTGAAAAAGCAAGACATGGGCAACATAAACTCCGTGACTTCCCAGCTATGCAATGCCATGTAAGCTATGCTGAACAAGCATTCCTCCCAAACGCCGATGACTACCAAATCCTCTTCGCAACCATTTCGTACCGGTAGACTCCGTTATAGTCACTTTCTGGGGGCTTCTCTGCCTTCTGCACGCGTCCCTTGCCACCCTTCAGTCCCTCCTTCTCGTCCGCGTGTATCCACCTGCGCCTATCCTCCGTCACCTCGATATGGCCGTATCCGCCCACACGCTTGCCCTTGGCATCGTAAGACTCGCGCTCCTCCTGACCAGTTGCCACTAGGTGCTCCTTACGCTTCATCTTGGCGTAACGGTTGCGAGAGTACCGCAGGAGGATCATGCCCAATAGGAGTTTAATGACGAGCAGGACGAGGAAGGCGATGAAGAAGACGACGATCATTGTAACTGCCGCGATAACGTCGTCACTGGTCCAGGACCACCACGAGCGGGCCTTGACGCCGGGAGATGCGTACGGGTAGCCGTAGACGGCACGCCCCAGGGCGTCGCGCAGTAGGGTGTCGAGGCGGTCGAGAGCCGCGACCATCACTGGTGAGGATGGCGTCGCAGATTCGACGGAAAGCGACGTCTGTGTTGACTCGGGAAGTGGAGTTGGAATTCTTGTTGATAGGAACATGTGATATGTCTGTACCGATGCCCGGATGAAGAGACACGAAAGGGGTATGACGGCAAGGCCCAGTCGTCGAGTCAACGAAGGCGTGACAAAGGCCTGGGATGGTGTTAGGTTATGATCAAAGTTTGGGAAGGGGGCAAGGCATACATTTGTGTAGTAGTCCTTGCACAGGATATCGAGGATACGGCTGTAGAACGTCGGCTTGATGTTGTTGAACTTGTTCACGTAGGCATGCTTGATGGTGTCTACCAGCATCTCGCTGCCAATGACAATCAAGAAGGGGGACAGAACCTCGCCAGACCACACCCAGGATGGCAGCACCGTGAAGCTGAAGGGCAGGATGGACGGGCTGTGGAGAGGCATAGCGCCTCCACCCATATCGTTGCCACTCTCAGAACCAGCGCCAGGGACAGACAGGCCGCCAACCTCGACAATGTTACGCATCCCGATGATCAGCAGCATGATCCAAAGCTGGAAGCGCTCCACAATGTCTGCACACGTCAATTGGAAAAGGTTGTCCTTCTCAAACCGCTTGAACACAGTGCTCTTGATCTCGACGAACTGGTTCGAGATCATCAAGGTCAAGAGTGCGTTGGAGTATGAGTTGACAGCCACGTTCAGCGTAATGACCTGGTAGTACAGAGAGACGGAGTGGATGACGTTGTAAACGAGAGCCAGAACAAACATGCCCATGGGCAGGAGGACTTTGGAGCGACCAGAACTATTCCTTGATAGGGTCTCGGAACTGAAGAGGCACTCGAAAATGTCCTGCCCGAGGGCGGAAAGCAGGCGATCGCCGACCTGCCATTCCGTTAGCAAAGGTTGTCACTTTGGCGTCCGAATGTTCCCTACCTCGAGGACGTTGTAGATGACGTAGAGCTTGATGCCATCCTGCGCTCGAATGAAATGATACATCCGACTGGCGTCCAGCTTCATGAGAAATAGAGAACTGCACAGAATTACGGCTCCCTGCAGTAGATCGGCCTTGTGGAATGAGGACAAGTTAGACGGGATCGACTTCGTCCTCCTATGACGAGCCTGCCGGTGTGCGGACATGTGCGTTGGATGGTGACCGGCGGAGCCATTTGTCTTATAAGTGACTCCATGTCCGTTACCATTCATCTTGACTTCTTGTTCGATAACCTGATTGCCGTTCGTCTTGGCCTCCGAATCAATGTTGATTGCGGGGACATCGCTCGAGGATCTAATATCCGGGGTCACCAAAGGCGTGCTTCGGTGCGCTGGTCGGCTTTGGCTCCTGTCGCGGCTGACGAGGTGATCGGGGTCTTCATGCTGGGCTGAAGAGGTAGCTCTGGACCTGGGCCGTCGGGCTCTAGCCCATACTCTACCCAGTCCATGCCAGACGTATCCTATCATCCAGCGCGCCTCCTTTGCCGCGAGATAGCCCCACCACTTAACCAAAACGCCCAAAGCAATGCAGAACCTCATGGGCAGAATGGTGAAATTATAAAGCCAGGCATCGAGACAGGCCAGAGCCCCGAAATAGAGGGTCCGTTCGAGGAATGACGGCAGCAAGAGAACATTTTTGAGTCTTTCCCACTTGACGGCATATGACTCGTATGGAATATCATTAGTATGTGAGTGATGTATGTACAAAGGACTCGGTCGTTGGGCTGCCAGTTCCAGCTGTAGATGTGTTGGTATAGACATGGGCGGGAGGGGTATCGAAGGAGGAAGAGGCGAGGGCGGAAAGGGGTCATTTCGGGGGGCTTTGGATTGCTGCGACGACGGCGGCGGCACTTGAATCTGGGGTAGTTTGGGCTGGCTCGTCGTCTGCGTTGGCGGAGGCAGAGGGCTGATTGCGTTGAAGTGGGTTGCCGCTTCGAGATTCAGGGGTGGTGGCCGAGCAACGGTGTAGAAGGAATTCCGGCGAGGGGAGGTGGTTTGAGACTGAGACTGTCTTCGGTTCGTGGGGGGCGTAGACAAGGTCCTTCCAGAGGTCGGGCGGCGCCATTCATCGTGATGTCGCGACCTGCTACCACCGTCTGTCACTGGACCATTGCGCCGGAGGGTGTCCGGTTGGCTCAGGATGGACTGCCGAATCGCTTGCAGCTGCTCTGATATGTGCGCCGGCCGGTCCCCATCGCTTGCTGCACCATCTGCAACAACAGCAACAGGCAGAGCCTCCGGATCCTGCAGCTGCTGCATCCCCGCCACAGACAATCTCCTAACATTATCGTGGCTCTGATTCTTCTTCATGGATGCGGAATTAGACCCGGCTCTCGCCCGCGTCTTCTGCTCTGCGCCCTCCTTGTGTTCGGCATCCTTCTTCTCGACGGCGGTCGCAGGTTCGGATATGGAGGAAGAATTGGAGGAATCTTGCAGCTCCGGCTTGCTGTGCGTCGAGGAGGCATCTGACGATTGCTCTTCGTCGGAGTGACCGCCGGGGATGGTAGGGAGTGTCGAGGTAGGAGGTGCGCTCGCAGAGACGCTGGGCAATGGTGGCATAGGAATGTGCGAGACTCTGATGTCGCTTTTCGTGTCTATGGCATTGCGGTCGAGTGGCAGGCCGTCGGAAGGAAAGGCTGGCATGGCCGGGAAGGCCTCGACGGGCTCGGCGGCGGCATCTCCAGACGATGCATGGTCCTCGGCCTCTCGCGCTCGGTGATGTTCGCCTTCTGCCATTCCCAAGCCCTTCACTGTGTTTCTAGTCGCGAGGTATCGGCTCCATTCGCTTTTGGCCGTCGGGGGCTCGTTGGTTCGCGGGAAAGCAAGGCGGACACGGATAAACGAATGAGGTAGTCCGAGGTGTTTGGATGGAGGATTCGATAGGCCGAAGTCAGGTCGTGTGCCGCACGGGAGTGAAGCGACGAAGCTTAGCCTTGCAGTTTGCAGTTCTTCGCAGGTTGATGGAGTGGGGTTTCAGGACACCAAAGACACGCTTTCGAACATTGAACGCTGAAAGTGTGCTGCCCAGCAAGGACGACTGGGGATTGGACTGGTGATTGGCCTGCCGGACGCTCAGACAGGGAAACCTGGGCAGCCACGGCAGAAGAGAGCACTGTGGAGCACGCTAAGGGAGATTTGGATCTGGCCGTCTGAATGCGCTGGACAGGTCCGCTGGGTCTTCCATTCCAGTGGGCACACTCAGTGGTCACTGGTCTGGTCACCCACTCAGTGCCTGGTGGGAGTGACGTATCACACTGGGCGGTCTGAGTCTGTGCGCGAGCAGCAAGCGATATCGATAGGGGCGGTCTGAGTCAGCACGGACTTACGGATTTACCAGCAACAGTGGGAAGGCAAGGTCCCGGTCGTGGCTTTCCTCCTTCACCTTGTAAAAGGCCGACAAGGTGAAGAAGCTCTCACCGAAACCGGACATGAAGTCATGGTGAGGTTAACTTCACAGCAGTGGCTCTTTTCTCGGTGGGGTGGAGCGTCATTCCCATCCCAAGTGAATTTGCGACCTGCGACAGCCTTGCACCGTTTTTTCAGGAAAGACCCAACTATTTCTTCAAATGCCGAGGGATCGTCACCGCCAACATCATCTGGTACCGGGCCGCGATGGTAACATGCCCGCTCCAGAGATGGCTTCCGCCTTATTTCCGACACCGCGCGCGGGACACTGCCGCCCACCGGCACCGGATCGGTGGCCTGCCTGGTTGGTGGTGGAAGCCCTAGCCGTCTTCTTTTTTGCACCTAGAACATACTGCAAAGTACACTAGAGCGAACCCGAGGGCAAGGCCGGACTCTCGGCGAAGTGGGGAATGGAGTTTGGAGCTTGAAGGCAGAACCTCCGAGTCTCGAGTCTGTTTCTTCATCTGTTGTGCTGCCTCTGTCTCATCGAGAGGGGGCCCCTGGGAGCACATGGAGTCCGAGTTACGCCGGTCCTGAACCAATTGGCGTACGGCGGAATCATTGCATTGGATCGGATCGGATCTCGGCCCACATGGCTTCCCCGTCTTGGGTGTCCAAGAAGCCAAAAGAATGCCCGTCCAGGAAGGCAAGAGGGGCTACCAAGTCGCAATGCCATGGGCAAGCAATGATGGATGCATGGGCAATGAGAATCCAGTTGCTTGGTAATGCCTCACGTCAACGCCGCGGCCCCGGCGCACCCAGCACCCGTGGCCGTGGGCCTTCCAAGCATCCATAGCATTTGCCTCCATCTCAAAAGCCCCTCTTAGTTCCGTCCATGCTGGCTGTTCAAGCTTCCACTCTTAAGCACGTCTACACCCCTTCTCCCTAAGCAGCAAACCAGATCACCCTTCTGCTTCTTCTTTCCAAACTGCTCATCGCAACTGATTCATTGCAATAATCACAATGGCGTCTAACCCCCCCGGACAGTGCTGCACAGTCGGCGTCAAGCATGAGTACGTAACAGACATTTATCAATGCCCCCGCCAGTTGACCCCTCCCCCACTTCGCAAAGCTTGATTCCCTGAATTGCGCACCCAAGCTCCTGTATCCCGCCAAGGATCGCAATCCAACCATCATCAGCATCTTGGGCCCGATGTCGCTGACAACATATCACCATGTAAAGGGGCACCCCTCAGGGCAAGAAGGTCTCCGTCGGCGGCAAGTATGAGGGCTACCTCGCCGAGGCTCCCGCCGACAAGGCTCACAAGAACACCGGCATCCTCTTCGTTGCCGACGTCTTTGGCATCTGGCAAAACAGCCAGCTCCTCGCCGACCAGTTCGCCGCCAACGGCTACACCACCCTGATTGTCGATCTCTTCGATGGCGACCAATTGTCTCTTCCCATGCCCGCTGGCTTCGACATCATGAAGTGGTTCAAGGAGGGCAGCGACGGCAAGCACCCTCACAACAAGGAGGACGTCGACCCCATCATCGTCGACTCCATCAAGTACCTCCAGCAGGAGCACAACATCACCAACCTCGGTGCCGTTGGCTACTGCTTCGGCGCAAAGGTATGTCCAACCACACCAGGGTGCAACAGCCGAGAGCGGCCTAGCTAACGTCTTCCTGCACAGTACGTCGTTCGCCACTACAAGGACGGCATCAAGGTCGGCTTCGTCGCCCACCCCAGCTTCGTCGATGAGGACGAGCTAGCCGCCATCAACGGCCCCCTCTCCATCGCCGCCGCCGAGACCGACAGCATCTTCCCTACCCCTCTGCGCCACAAGTCCGAGGAGATCCTGCAGAAGACTGGCCTTCCCTACCAGATCAACCTGTACTCCGGCGTCGAGCACGGTTTCGCCGTCCGCTGCGATGTCAGCCAGAAGGTTCAGAAGTACGCCAAGGAGCAGGCCTTCTACCAGGCCATTGCCTGGTTCGACGAGCACCTTTTGTGACTCAATGGAGGAGCGCGAGGAGGCACCAAGTTGTGAATAATACCGGGCTGGAATGCCGGCAACGAATGAATATACCAAGCCATGAACCACCACCACCACGCAGCTCTTGCTGATGAAACTATCAAAATGAGCATTTCTGTCAGTGACTCTGTTTTGCCCAGTCGTTCTTGATAAAATCAGCACATCTTTCTGCAACCATGTAGACTGGTGCCGTGGTGTGGGCACTGGTGACCATCGGGAACACGCTTGCGTCTGCAATCCTCAGATTCTTGAACCCGTGAACCTTCAAATCCTGGCCAACCACAGCGCCATCCTTCTCTAAACCCATATGGCAGGTTGAGGTCGGGTGGTAAAAGTTGAGCAGCCGCTCTCTGAGAAACCTGTCCATCTCCTTGTCCGACACGTCCTTCCAACTGCCCTCCATGCCTCCTCGTTTGACCCCAGGAGCGATATGCCAGGCGGAGTTGAAGGGATACTTGGATTTTCGGAATGTTTCGACATAGCTCATCGCAAAACGGGCTGCCTTTCGCGCAACGGCCCAGTCGCGCGGATCTGTGAGAAACTGGGAGTAAAACTTGGGAAAGGCCAGGGGATCCGATGACGCCAGCTCAACCCTACCCCTTGAGAATGGCTGGACAAGGCAGGTCTGGAAGCCGCAGTACCCCTTTCCTCTCTCATAGTCGAACGCCGCGTTGATGAATAGCAGCTCCACATCGGGGGCATTCTCTGGAAGATGCGGATCCCTCCGGCGCTGCTCATCGGAGGCATCCTTGGGTGGCTTCAGTGTCATGGTCTTCTCGTCGATATTCTCGCTGGAAATGAAGGCGCACAGTCGAGCACCTGAACGAGAGAAAATGCCCGTCTTCGTGAAGATGAAGAGAAGAAGGTGCCAGATGGCTATGAGAGGGTTGAGTAGGCGGATATAAGAATCGGCGAGGCGGACTTGAAAGGCGATACTGAAGGCGATGTGGTCGTTGAGGTTTGCTCCGACCCCGGGCATGCTACGCACCAAAGGAATCTTGTGTTGTTCAAGCTGTTCCTTTGGGCCAATTCCACTGCGAGGTCTCAGCTGGAGCAAACTTCATAGTTCCAATAGGGGTTTTACGTACCTTAGCATGAGAAACTGGGGGCTGAATAGGGCACCGCAGCTGACAATGACCTCCCTATTTGCACGGACAAGACATTCTTTCGCAGCCTTTTGGTCAAGGCGATCCAAGACGTATAAACCGGTTGCTTCTGTCCCGTCTTGGCTGAACTGGAGTCTCGTGGCCACGGCGCCGCTGCAAATGGTGAGGGTTTCCTGGCGCTCCAGCACAAGCGACTTGGGCAGATAGCCCACCTGGGCGGAGTTGCGATGTCCAGTCTTGGTGATCATGTGCTCGATCTCAAATAAGGCTTCTGGCGGGGCATTCGGGTTGTTAATGTCGTTTCGCACGGGCAAATTCATGTCCTTTGCTGCTTCCTCGATACTGTTTGGCCATCAGTATTAAGCAACATGAGCTATGTAACACTTCTTACTACTTATCGACGGAGTTCAACGATGGATCTTGTCTGATATGGATTGGTCCTTGAGGTCGTTTGTCAGTTTTATCAACAGTGATCAACACAAGGTAATCGATTACCATCATGACCACGATAGGGCGCCTTGGGCTGGGAGGATGCGTTCTCGAGCTTCTTGAAGTAGGGCTCACACTTCTCGAAACTCCATTGGTCGTTGCCGAGAGCTGCCCAGTGGTTGTAGTTGGCGGGAGGTCCGCGCGTGTACTGCAGCCCGTTGTGTATGGATGCCCCGCCGAGCGCCTGCGATGCGAAGTATCTGACCGGAACGCCGTTCCATTGTTCGTCGGGCTCTGAAGGGATGGTGTCAATGTCGGATCCGTGATTTTCTCTTGCGTTGCCAACAATGGGCATGCTGTTCAACCAGTCGTCCTTGACTTTGCCTTTGGATATGACGAGGACGCTGACATTGGGGTCTTCGCTGAGTCGAGAAGCGATCGCGCATGCTGCTGTTCCGCCTTTTGGCCGGTTAGACCTCGAGATGCTAGCCAGAAATGGGGACATTCTTTCACTTACCTCCGACTATGATGTAGTCGTAGCTCTTGCCAGCCACGTCAGCGACTCTACGCTCTGGGTATCGACTTATGAAGGGCCAAAACATTGCGGTTCAGTCTGGCCAGAGAAAACACGTGTTTCTCGCTACACAATTCTCGCAACTGGAGGAGATTGCTGGGAATGGCCATGGCTTTATTCTTTGTCTCAGCGGGATTCGGCGTGCTGACGAGCATACTGAGGGGTTGCAGAGAGGATCCTGACGCCAGCGTGAAGCTAAAACAAGCGCTTATGTATTCAAAGCTATTCTTACCGGTTCCTCGATAATGAGACATTTCTATCGGAACTTTCGGGTTGCTCGGTCTCGCATGGGACTTTGGTGGTAATGTGCTATGGGTCCAAAGAAGAGATGTTCAACATTGCGATTGCCAACGTGATTCGTCGGACTGTCTGCTTGGTATGAGGGATGCGTTGAGTGCCTATGATCATGTTGGTCAGTCTAGCATTGACTTCACGCGAAGAAGGATATTCTATATGATTTAGAACATCAGTACTCCCATTTGTGAGGGCACGCTCGATGGCTTCTAGTCACATAGTCTACATGCAAGACATGTCGTCGCTGATGAGTGGAGTGGAAGATTGAGTGGATGAGACTCATCACCATTGAAACCTCTTGGCTGGATCCAATCCAATGACGCTGGTTCCCCCTACAGCTGTGGCATCTTTGGCCTGTGCTGCCGGGTACGCTTAGCGAGGTGGACACTACAGGCACTGGAAAACGGACCGCTAAGACGCTATCAACGATCTGAGGGGAAGCTTGACAGTTGCGTGCTCGAGCAAGTAAGCATCCAGGCAGGAAACGGAGCAGCCCCTGCCCGCAATGCACTGCCATCCCGCCTTCAACTGTTCCCGCTCGCTATATTTTGCACCGACCTTTGTTTGGTTCGAACGGCGGGCCGCTCCTAGTCCTGGGGCACACGCGGGTCGGGTTTGGCTTTTTGGGACGGTTTAAGCAGCAGTTATGAGTGAGGCACTGCCACTATCAGACGTCAACACAACTCCATTCTCCCCTCGTCCACGTCAACGTACATACATGCAGCAACTGCATTGCATCGCCAACGCCGGCTAACATTGCCATTGTTGTTGTTTGCCGTTGTCGTAAGTCATGGCGGAGCCCGCGAATCCCGCTGCCTGCTGTTGTTCCACAAACCCACCCAGCAGCACTGCAAAATAGTGCCTGCCATATGAGCCACGAGCTAGCGACTGATAGGGCTATTGGGCAAGACAAGGGGGCCATGCTGCGGCCAGGGGGCCACGGTTCTTTGCTGATGGATGGACGGGGCCTCTCCATTTGAGAGAAACAAGATGGCTGGGCAAACGGTTCGTGTCTGCCTGCTGGCCGTTGGCAGCATGCGCGCACCACTGTACGGGACGGAACAGGGCAGTCTCTCGCAGCCTTCGACCAACGTTCCATTCGCCAGGCGATTCGATGCCGGCGGCAGAGACACAAGTCAGCCCATCCGCCGTCCAGCCGTCTACGGATACCCGTCCGTCCAACAGCTCCCCCAGCTGCAAGACCCTTCTCAACGCAGGCGGCTGTGCCGCCATCGCGCGCTAGCTCGTCGTGCAGCCTCGTCTGCCCTGCCCTGCGCTGCTCCTTGCCAGCTTCGACACACCCGACACCCCAGGTCTCCTCCTGGGCTACTCGAGCTGAACAAATCTGACGCATCTGCCAGGAGGCTCGGCTCCCTCACGACTCCTCTGTCCATGGCTTCTTCAACTACATCCCCCTACGACCCCAATTCCTCGAGCGAGTCGAACACTACGAATCTACCGAGCCGATTGTGATACGCAAGTTCAGAGCCTGATTGTGAACGTCGGTAGGGAGAGGCACAACAGCGTACATCTGCTTACGGCCTCGCCTACACGCCCACCATGACGACGGGCATGAACGATTCGCAGTTCAGGGAAACCCTGGACCTGATCAACAATAACATCAACGACGACGACAACGAGTTGTGGGTGGCCATTGCCGCTCTTGTCATCTCTCTTATTGCTTTACTTGCTTCATTATTACAGGTTGCTCAGCAATACTACGCCTCTGCGGCCGGATACTCAAGTTGCGACGACAAAGCGATAGGGCTGTGGGAACAAGGAAGGAAAAGAGTACTCAAGCCTTACGAGTTCCGATTTGAGGTCCAATTTGAGGCGCCCGTCATCTTTCTTTGCCGCCCCGGCAACGAGAACGGCCCTGTCAAAAAACAGCCGATTTTGTTCATCGATGGGTCTCAAAAGAGCCTCGAGGAGACATGGACATCGCTAGGAGCAGCCCAGCCTAGCACCGAGAAGGAAATCAAACGTGCGGTACACACGGCCGATAACGAGCTGGCCTCTTGGGTTACTCTCCTCTCAGCATTGCAAAGAATGGAGCACGAGTCTAGAGAATGGCAGAAGAAGAAGTACGACAATGAGACAAAACAGCAGCCGCCACCGAAAGCCGACGCTCCTATCAATGCGCCTGAGAATATCGACGGAATACTCGACTCGGTAACTGCTAGTTACAGTTTGACTGTAGCACTACAGAAGAAGCTCAAGAGCTGGGACACGATGCCATCCAGCATCAAGAAGCCTTATGCTACTACAACCTGGTGCCACATCGTAGAGATGATTGCGTTGCTTGGTATTTACTGGGTTGAATTCGACCGGACGAATGACAGGTACCGAGCTGAAGGTAACGGGTACACGGTCACTGGTTCCAAGGTCAGCGAGCTGGGCATCATGTTCACCTTCCAGGTACATGGACGCAACCGCTTCGAATCCAATCGCGTGATTCCTGTCGACGAGGTCAAGGAGCTTTGCTTCGGCTTTGTTCCAACGATTTACAAGTCAAAATCAGACGATCGACGTCTCAATCTACCCATTGGGGAATCCCGGGACTTGTCTAACTTGAACTTTGCGACCATGGACGAGATCGCAGAAACTCTGGTGTTGATCGGCTGCAACACGAACACAGTCAGATACTTCTCTGACAACAAGACGACAACAAAGCTTGGTCATCTTTTCCCAGGTAATTAACAGTGTGAGCAACACAACGCAGAGTTCTCGACGCTGACGTTGTACAGTTGCATTCGAGATTGTTGGCATGCTTGGACAAACTCTTCATATTGACAGAAGTGTGTTCCGTTTGCTTCCGAATCCAACTCTTTTCAAGTGGGATACGAAGAACTTTGATCTGCCAAGGCTGCTCGATGCATATGCCTACCAGCTTAAGAAGCTCTACGGCGGAAGGAAGAACCCTAGCGATGAGGCGAGGCAAATCTGGAGGCATATCAAGACTTTGCAAAAGGAAATCAAGCCAGCGCCGGTGAATCGACGCGCCGAACTGAGCCTGCCGCTCATGAGTGCCCTGCATGCTGCACTCGACGACACTGACGATATCCTGACATTCAGGAGGAAAGAGACCCGCCCAACGATGCACAGGGAATACACAACCAAGTCCAAGCTCATGCGATCCATCTCGGATAAGCCTGGAAACGTGCTGGGAGACCATACAGAATCGGCCTACGAGGTGGAACGACGTGAAATGGTCCGGTATGTGCTTCGCAGCCACATCCAGGAGGTTCTTTCTGGCTTCAACCCCCAACCTGGCAAACGCACTCAAGACGCCTCGGGCTATCCTGCAACCACGACCACAAAAACCAAGTCACGCTTTGAGGCCATTGACGCGGCTCCTCCGGAGCTCAAGCAAGCCAAGCTCATGGAGGTGTACTTCAAAACGGTGCGGCAAAAGGTTATAGACGAGTCGCAAAAGTCGACGGACCGGCGAGCGGAGGAGACCAAACCCAAGGCAGCGCCGGCGCCGGCAGGCTATGGTCTCAAGCGTGCGACCACGGCGCGTACCACGCGAACAGTCGCAACAATCGAGTCCTCAGACGAAGAGTCGGAGGAGGAGATTGCGTTTGAACACCTGCCCGAGATCGAAGATGACAAGGAAGAGATTGACTTGCTGGATGAGGACACGTCCCATGAGACCACCCATGAGGACATCTGGTGCACGCTCGTGTTCCGGATGATTTGCTGGCTCATGCTTCACGACTTTCACAAGAACGATGTCCAACTGCCCAAGAGCGAGCTCTTTGGCAGTAGGTTGCCGGTATACATTGGTTGATTGGCCGTCGGACGGGGCAATGAGAGCAGTGATGAACATCTGCCTCGTGTCTCGTTCTAGCCAAGAGCCCTTTGGATTTAGGGGAGTGTGTAGGAAAGATGGCGATTCCTTTTTCTATTCGCATGGCAGCGCGTTTGGGGACTCACAGGGCCATGATGATCATTTGGCTATGAAAAAGCGCACGATAGATTTCAATTCAATGCATGAATGATGATTGCTCACGAATGCTTCAACCGACCTAATGCATGCGGAGTGATGCTGCGAACCCAGATTGCACTTAATTATTGGAACATGCCAGAACGACCTTCTAGACTTTTGGACATGACACACTCACTACCCTTGGTGTGCAGGTTGCTAGAATGCAATCGGAAGCCAGGCAGAGGTGGTGAGGCAACCCGGAGTGCCGGAGAGGTCTGGAAACGGAAACGGAAGACGGATATGCGGGGCCCGTCACTGGCTCGTCACCGAGGCACCAGAGCGGACCAGAGAGCAGGGGCAGTGCCTACGGTGGTTGCTGCGCTGTTTCATTCCCTGTCCTTTGGCGTGCCTCCGGTGCTGGTGAGCGGCGCGCGGAATGGCGCCGCTAGGCTGGATCGGGGGGCGGGCAGCCAGGCCAGGCAGACGGCGGCAAACAGGGCAACAGAGAGAGGGACGGACAGGGGGTTAAGAATACCGGGGACACCGGGGGGGGGCACCGGGGGAGGGCAGCATAGGATGGCAGGCTTAGCGGGTGGTGGCCGGACGAGACGAGAGGGAGCCCAGGGCACACAATGCCGGCTTTCGTCAGGCAAGATGAGCGTGGCTGAAGGACTTGCTTACGAATGGACAGGTAGCTTTGATGATGAGAAAGGGGGCTTTTTGCTGCAAACAGGCAGTTTTTGGTGGTAACTGGTAGAAGAAGGGGGCAATATGCATCTGACGTTGGACCGGCGGAGCGTGTGCGATTCGTATCGGGGCCTGGGTGCTGACACGGGGTTGAGGTGCAGCGCCTTGACAATGATGGGCGTTCAATGTCACGCCATGGAACTCTTCTCCAACGATCACCAAGTCGCTGTTGGTACCCAGGTGGTTGCTGATCACCTTTTGGAGTTTTTGGAGGAGGTAAGGTTCGTGTTGGTTCGGCAAGGGACGACGAATGCAGGCAGTGGTGCCGATAGTTTGATGCATGCCGCAACCCTGAGGTTTTGGCGGGCAGGGAGCTATTTAATGTGATGTCGTCTTATGGCGCGCATCTGTGCGAATTCAGGCTTTCTCGGTGCCTCGCCTCGAAGGGCACGGAACAAGTGCAGATGCAATGAGGTGAGGTAAGCAAGTATTACGAGAGCGACATCGTCATGGTCATTTTTTGGTTGTAAGGTTCCTGGCGTTTGTGGCGTCCTATTTTTTGTTTTGTAGGGGCTGGCGTGCAACGATGTCTTGCGAGGCGGTCAGGATGACGAGGGGGAGAAGAGTTACAGAAGACAAGAGACGTAGGGTAAGGGAATTAGTCGAATAGGGGACGCCTGGCAGATGCATATTTGGACGTGTACGATGCCGGGTGAGGGAGGTAAGGGGAGGGAATGCATTTCATGAAACCCGGACAGGAGCAGACAAGACACGGGAGAGACGCGGTTGTGGATTTTTAGGTAGACGCGATGCCCCTTGGCACGAGGCCAGAGACAGATCGGTCGGGTGGCCGGCTGGTTGAGCGTGTCTGGCGGGAGGAGAATAATTCTTCTCAAAAGTGAGGATGGCGCCAGCCACAAGCCCACGGGGGCGTGTCAAGCAAAGCGTGTCGAGGGTGCCTGGCGCCTGTTATCTACGCGAGAAGTGAGGTGAAGACGAGTGGTGAACGATGAATCGGGAGTAGGAGGGGAGCGGGCCGAGGGGCTGGGTTGGTTTTGCCATGGTTTGTAGTGGACTAGTATCGTGGACCATCTCCATGGACCAAGGATCATGATGAAAGTGGTGACCAGCCACGGGGATGAGTTCGCAAGAACAAGGGGGACAATTGGGGTCGACCCCTGGGCTCAGAAGAATCCATGTGGAATGGAGCTGACGATGGGTTCGTGTCTCTGGGTTGTCGAGAAGAAGTGAAGAAGAGGTTAGACAATAGGGGAGAGGGCCCGGCGTCTGGAGAATTCCACAGTTCGCTGAATCCGTGACAAAGAAGGTCAAAGGAGTCGGGGATTGGGGGAAAAGAACAAGCCACGGCGACAGACGAGGACTGAAGAGAGGTGACTCGAGATGGGGATTGGACGGCGGAGGAGAAAGGCGAAAGACACAGACTCAAAGGGCAAACCCAGCCTAGCCTGGCCAGCGCAGAGAGGAGGCTTGGAGCCTTGGACAGGCCACCCGCGTTCCAGATCCAGGAGACCACGCGAGCAGCCTGTTGTTTCGGAGAGAGGTATCGTCTGGTGATGATTTGGTGTGAGGAGTACATGTGAGGCTATCATGAGTCAGCCCCACTAGCGAGGGTTCGGGGTAAATCAGCCAATGAGGAGACACTTCCAGAGTGAACCGTGAGGAAAGAGGGGCAGAAGAAAAAGGGCGACGAACACCTGCTGCAACCTGGGTATGGAAGGGACGTCGAAGCACAGACAGACACTACGCGGTTGGGTCGGGTGCCTGCCCTGCTGTGCCTGCTCTCCCCACTGCCCTGGGACACTGGACTGGCAGGCACGGGAGAATAGAGACTAGAATGAGTAGCGGCGTTGCTGAACTCGACGACCAACATGCTAATAACACTAACCCAGTGATGGGACGGCCGGCCCTCAGCAACAAGCAACAAGCAACAATCTCATTATTGTTGTTACTTATTCCGTTTATTTTTGTCCGGGCGGGTTGCCTTTGCAGCGTCAGTGGCCCAGTGATTCAGCGATTCAGTGATTCAGTGATTCAGTCCCTGGTGTCTCTGTTTAGTGCATCCAGCCCGAGCACCGTCACAACCATTCCGCATTTCTCTGCCGTCGCATTGCTGCTGTCCGCTGTCCATTGCCCACTGCACGCAAACCGCTGCTGACATCAAAAACGACATCGGAAAAGGCAGAGGGGGCGCCTAAACGGGAAACAGAGCACAGAAGACAGAGAGACAAACGCCTGCGTTAAACAGCTGTACGCACTCTAACCCGACATTCCTCCGTCCCCGGCATTTTACAATTTCCAACCTAGGTAGGTAGGTAGGTAGGTAGGTAGGTGACGTGCCTGGATTGATATCGTGTCTTTTGGCTTAACTGCCCGCTGGACCCCTTCTGTCTCTCCTGGAGGCTTGCTTGCCGTCTCACCTCTCACCGCGTTATTCACCGACGCCTCTCTCCTTCCATCCTTTCTCTCCGCCTTACTCGCCGTCGACCCAGTGAGGTGCATTCGTTCCCCGTGCCCTGTTTTCCTGTCCTGTCTTCGACCTAGGACCCTCACCTGTCACGGCACTTCATCTCTTCCATTATAAAATACTCGTTTCGTTGCGGTGTACAGGCTGGTGCAGTGCAGTGCAATACCTACCTTACTTGGGTGCCATTCGTCGTCGCTGCACGCACTCTGGCCTCCCCCGTCTGGACCTGCCCCCGGGACCTGGACCTGGACCAGGCCCATCAGCTGCCCTGCCCGGCTGCTTCTTGCCTCGCGCTGTACCCCCTTCCACCATTAGGAGGGTCAAAAAAAAAAGAGAAGAAAACTCCTTCACCAGTACCGGGTACATCTCCATCAAACCAAAGAAACGCGGAAGGCACCGTACTGTCTACCTTCCCGTCCTCGTAACCGCACCCGTGGTGCCGCTGCCTTGCACCGTACCTAATCCCGCGCCCGCCACTCTTCAAATCCAACCTGGAACCCTCACCAAACCACTTCCACCGCCGCACCGCCTGCTGCTGCCACATCCATCCACCACTTTGTCCCGCGGCTGCCCTGAACCCGATCCTCTTTTGTCCCTCTCCCACTCCTCCTCCTCTCCGCCGCCTCCCCTCTCGCGAACCTCTTCGACATCGCCTCCATTCTTCCTATCCCCGCCCTCCAAACTCTCTGCCACAACCCTTTCGTCCGCTCAAACGCCTTGCAACTCTCTCATCGCCCGACATGACGCCCTCGCCGGGTCCTCAGTCAAACGCCGTAGAGGTCCGCCGGCCTCGCTCCAGTCAGACCGTCTCCTTCTCCGTCGACGAGAAGAACAACTCGGCACACGGCCAGGACTCGACCAGCCTGCAGTACCAAGTCTCCGAGTGCATCGAGACCACGACAACCACCACTACCACCACCACAAAGCGCACTTTCCCTCCCGTCTATCTGCGCGACGTTCGCCCCCTCCACGAACTCGACTCCAAGGAGTACCCTCTCGCCTCAAAGCCTCTGCCTCCCGAACTCGCAAACTTCTCCTTCAGCGTCACCGGCTCCTCTGCCGATGCCATGGCTGATGACCTCTTCGTCCCCAAGAAGGTACCCGCCTCCCTCGAGTCTTCCCCTCCTTGTCCTCCAGCGAATGCTGACATGCTGTCTGTTTTGCAGCGCAAGACCCCCCTCGCAGCCGACAGGCAACCCGCAGGTCTGCTCAAAGAAGACGAGTCCAGCCAAGACTCCCCGAGACGCACATCAAAGTCCCCCTCAGACCCCTTTCAGAGAAGGTCACGTCGCTCGGCTGCTCGTGATCCCTCACCTTCATCTCAGAACGCGTCTCCCAGTCTCCCATCTAGGCCCTCTAGAAACCCCCGATCAGTCGGCCTTTCTTTCACCGAGGATGCCTCACAAAGACTTCGACGCCACCTCTCGAGAGGCAAGCAGACCGGCTGCCTGGCTACCCCCGACACTTCTGAGCTAGCTGGCTCTTCTTCCGACCGCGTCCCTCGACCTCGACTTCAGATCGCACGCACAAGCCATACCCCCGAGTCCGGCCCCAGCAGTCAAGCAAACATGCACGACGCACCAAGCCCCATCGGCAGCGATGCCCTCACCGTCTTCAGCAGCAACGTAGCCACTCCCCCCATCACCGATGCTGACGCCGAGCCCTTTGTCGATGCCGACGAGTCTCTGCAACAGGCTATCCGTGCCGTTGGCCACCGGCCCTCGATCGATGCCGTCGCTGCCCAGGACGCGAGCCTCCCTAGTCCGAGACTTTCCCCCACACTCGCGGCCGCCCAACTGGGTTCCAGAGATTCCGAAGACGACGACGAGGACTCGACCCAGAGCACCGCTCTAACCAGGAGAAATCACAGCTTCCGTAACCAGCAGTGGCTTCACGACTCCCAGGTCGGGGAGGAGGGCGGCTACTCCTCTGATCTGTCCATGGTAGCCGCTGATGACAGCACGTCCCAACTCGATAACCTTGATGCCCACACCGCTATGCTCGACGCACGCACCATGATGGAGAGGTTCGACGCGATGCCCAGCGAGATGAAGAGTTTCATAATGTACAACTTCCTTCGCCGCTGCCCTAGGAAGACGTTGCGACTCGTAGCCGATGTCGTCACCCCGGCGCTGAAATGCGATTTCTTGAAGCAACTTCCCCTTGAGTTGAGCTTTCACGTGCTTTCCTTCCTCGACCATCGCGACCTCTGCAGAGCCGCTCAGGTGTCCAAGCACTGGCGGAACATCGTCGACACGAACGAGACTGGTTGGAAAGAGCTATTTGATCGAGACGGATTCACGCTCCCTCCTGGCGAGCTTGACAAGGCTATTGTTCAGGGTTGGGGTTGGCAGGATCCTGTCGGCGTTATGGGTGCTGAAGTTGACCTCAGCCGGACCAGCCGGTTGAACTCGGCAGACAACGAGTTGACCAAGGCTGTTGTGAAGCCAGATCCCACGGTCAAGCTCCGCAGTTCCAAGCGCAAGCGGGGCATGAACATTCCGGGCGCAGATCGATCAAAGAGGAGGGTTAGTGGCCAGGAGTCTGCCCGCAACGAGGCACTGCAGTTGGAAGTCAAGCAGCACAAATCCGAGGGACCTCTGTCGGCAGCAAACGCCGCTGCCGCTGCGGTGCCCAATCCTCAGCTGGGCATGCCAAGCTTGCAGAAGCTTCACCTGTTCAAGAGTCTCTACCGCCGCCACTACATGATCCGCCAAAGCTGGACCAGCGGCAAGGTCAAGCCTGGCCACGTCGCTTTTGCCGCCCACCCTCGTCACGTCATCACCTGCTTGCAGTTTGATGAAGACAAGATCATCACTGGTAGCGACGACACGCTTATCCACGTCTACGATACCAAGACCGGCAAGTTGCGGAAGAAGCTCGAGGGCCACGAGGGTGGCGTTTGGGCACTACAGTACGAGGGCAACATGCTTGTGTCTGGATCCACTGATCGGTCTGTACGCGTTTGGGATATTGAAAAGGGTCTTTGCACCCAGGTCTTTTACGGACATACCAGCACGGTGCGCTGTCTGCAGATCCTCATGCCTACCGAGACCGGCAAAACCCACGATGGCAAGGCTATCATGGCGCCTCAGAAGCCTCTGATCATCACCGGATCTCGTGACAGCCAGCTCCGCGTCTGGCGCTTGCCTGAAGTCGGGTCGCGTAGGTACATTCAGACCGGTCCCCCAGCTAATGACGCCGACTGCCCGTACTTCATTCGGACTCTGTCTGGTCACACCCACTCGGTCCGCGCGATTTCCGCCCACGGCGATACTCTTGTCAGTGGAAGCTATGACAGCACCGTTAGAGTCTGGCGCATCAGCACTGGCGAGTCGCTTCATGTACTCCACGGCCACTCTCAGAAGGTCTACAGTGTCGTGCTGGACCATGAGCGCAACCGCTGCATTTCTGGCTCGATGGACTCGCTGGTCAAGATTTGGGACTTGAACACCGGCGCCTGTCTTCACACTCTCGAGGGGCATAGTCTGCTTGTTGGTTTGCTAGACTTGCGCGATGAGAGACTGGTTTCAGCTGCTGCTGACAGCACACTGCGCATCTGGGATCCGGAGAACGGCAAGTGCAAGAACGTGTTGACGGCTCACACGGGCGCTATCACCTGCTTCCAACATGACGGCCGCAAAGTCATCTCCGGCAGCGAGAAGACGGTCAAGATGTGGGACATTCGCACCGGCGAGTGCGTGCAAGACCTGTTGACAGATCTTAGCGGAGTCTGGCAGGTCAAATTCGACGAGAGACGTTGTGTGGCTGCCGTTCAGCGTGACAGTCTTACATATGTCGAGGTAAGCTCACCCTCGCCCCCCGACCCATGAATGGCTTTACTAACTTAACATGTTCAGATCCTCGACTTTGGTGCTGTCCGCGATGGCAAGCCGCCTGAAGAGCTCGGCGAGCGTAAGCTTCTTAACGAGCCTGAGGTGCGCGCGCTTCTGGCCGAAGATTTGTAACGAGCAATGAGGGAACGTCTACGAAAACGGCAAACAAGGAGTTCTTCACGAATCAGCATATCACGAACGAGAAAACCACAGCATTACTCAAGGACAAAACCACACGAAGGCATAATGACATTGGTAGGAAGGGTATTTGGATGGAAATCAATCATCAGCGGGTTCGCGGCGTTTTTATCATATTGACGGTCTCGGATGGGAAACGAAAAAAAAAGTGGGCGTTACCTCATTTCGCGCAGAGCGCATATACCACGTCTTTGTATGGCTTAATGTAAATATTGGGCGACAGGCAGTTGGGCGGCGGGATAGGCTCATGGTCTGCATTTTATTCCTGGACAAAACAGGGCAGGGAGGTTGTTTGTCTCTTACACGGAGTAGTATGTAGAGACTGGTCATCGCACATACAGTTTTTCTTTTGCGTCGAGTTAATATGAATACCTGAAATACACGTTGCCATGTTTAGATGTGAGAACTTGATGCTTGTGACGAGAGACGACTGCACGCATGGAAAATGGGAATTGAAAACGAAACCTCTCATAATTACACTACGGAACCAACACATGGCTTGGCTACCTGCCATCTGACGTGTTGGGCGGCGGCGGCGAATTTGAGGTCAGTTTTGACCATCTCCTGCTCGCTCGATTAAAGGGACTCCCCAACCCCGTCGGCGTCCTCGATGGCTGCTCCTCCCGGCTGCGTTGTTTCACATCACCCTCGAGCCCAAAGCCGTACGTCGAGCCGCCTGCATGCGGATCCGTCGGCACAAGGCCGTATCCCACCCTCGCCCCGGCGACGGGCCGGTGGTCGCTGCCGGGCACCGTGTTCCCCCAGGGCAGCTTCTCGAGGCCGGGGCCGCGGGTTGCTGCGACGATGCTGCTGAACCGGGTGTTGCGGACCAGGCCCTCTTCCCAGACCGCCGCTACGCCGAACGCGACGCCTATGATGGCCAGGAAGATGGCGACGGAGTAGACGGCCCAGAGCTGGCCTTGGTGGTAGTCGTACCGGATGTCGGTGCGTTGTCGGACGCATTCGTACTTTTTGGATGCGTCGGTAACAGGTCCGGTCTGTGTGGCCGTGTCGCTGGCCCATACAACTGTGATGAAGCGAGGATTACTGAACATGGAGATGATGATGTCCTCATAGAATGACTGAACCTCTTCCATCAGATTGCTTACTCCCAAGTAGTTGTGATGATCGATAAGTTTTGTCTGGAGTGCCTTTGTATTCGCGATGGCGCCTGGCTGATAGATTGTGCCGTTGATAAAGTCGCGAAATCTCTTGCCCATGGAGTGATACGCCATAGCCCTTCGGTATCGCTGGAGGTCGGTAGGAAGGATGTAGTTTCGCTCTGGGCTCGCCGTGGTATTGTCCAACGTGCCATCGTTTGCATCAACGCCACGATCTACCACAGTGTCGATGACTGGATATAGGAACTCGCGTCTCTTGACAGTTGTGTTTTGGATCTGGTTGGAGTAATTAAAGAAAACCTCGTATTCCGTCTCATAATGCTCACAACCAAAAGCCTTTGGTGTGTAGGCCGATTTCCATTCTGGATCGGCGGTGTTATTCGGCTGTGTAGCAGTGGTGTTATCAACATGAGCGTACCCAAACCAGAGTATGGGTTCTGTGCGTAGGACGCCGAGGTGAGGTGGAAAGGGGGGCTCCATCTTGGGAACGCCCCCTCCCCATGTTTCGTTCAACTGCGGGTTTAAATATTCCCCTTCAGAAGCGTGTGCGTAGTAGGTGTAGTTTCCTGTCGGAGCGAGCTTGTTAAAATCAAAATACTCGCTCGGCCATTTGGCGCCTCTGAGGTCTTTCACCTCGGAACCGACGCCACTGGCGAGCTCTGTGCACTTGTAGCCTGGTCCTCTGAAGTTGATTGAAAAAGAGCAGTTGAATCCCATGCCACATATTTCATTACTGGCTTCGACGCGTCCGATAGCCTTCCTTTGGAAAGCAGCAGAGGTTGCCACCTCGTCATACTGATCGCTCGGGCCAGCCCAATAGTCGAAGAAATTTGGGTCTGTCTGGTTTGCGCTGGTGGTATTCCAGAGTGAGACGGAAAGCACATATAGCCCATCAATTTTCTTCCCGGCGCGCCAGTCAACGTGCTCCTCTTGAGTGAAATTGAGGGTGCGCACGTTCGGGCACATTGCGTTTTCTGTCGTTGTCCTGGGTCGTACGCCCAAGGTATCGGAGGTGAGGATGACCACCAAAGGAGTGCACCACACATAAAGAGCAAGAATCATTGCGACCCTGGCTTGCTTGAATACCTCAAAGTTGAAGATGGCAGACATATCCTCCGCTGCGGCGAAGAGGGAATCGACTGCCGCCAGAGTAAGCATCTTGCGTCGTACCGTCATCCACACCCGCTGGCGAAAAGCGAGAATTACAGCCGATGCGAGACTTGCTTTACTGAGGAATGACAGAGCAGCGCCATAGCGAAGCATACGGAGCTGATTGTTGGCTTCAGACCCATCAAGATGTTTGTAGAAGAAGTGGTGGCCCATGGCAAAAGCGATACCGGCGAACAGAAAGAAGTACATGTTCCATGACGGATGCCACCATTTCTGATAGACTGCAATGTGGCCCGGTGGATGATACGTGTATGACTCTGGCCGACCCGGCGGGGGCTGGTACGGAGGCGAGGACAGAAGGGCCGAGTGCGAGTCGATGCGAACCTGCTTTTTCGGCCCAAACCCGCCCGTGTACGGCGTGCTGAACTCCGACTGGGAGGGCGTGTAGTTGGAGTATTCATAAGAGTCTAGCTGCAGCGGCGACGGCCGCGGCCGGGGTTGGTGCTGGCCATGGTTGCTAAAGGTCTGTGTCGTCGGAAAGTAGGCAGCGACGCCGGCGGCTGCACGTTCTGAGAAAGACGGTTGAGGGGATTTCGCGGTGGGTGTCGGTGGGCTGCGGCCGTATGGCCCGGGCGGGCTGCCGATCGGCGCCGGCGTAGTCGGGGTTTGGGGGATCGGTTTCCGGGGGAGCTGGCGGGAGGCATGCCATTCTGTAGATGGTGTCATTTGAATATCGGGAGATCCGTGGAGGCCGAGGCCCTGGTTATAGTCTCGTCCTTCCATTGTAAGGAATTAGGTATTAGATTGTAGGCGACGATTGTCTTCTGTTGTGTGGTGTAACTTCGGCGAAACTGTATATTGGGAGGTGGTATCAATTGGAATTTGACAGCAGGAGGATGCCGAGGGCATGTGAATACATTGACGATGTTGCGGAATAATAATACTGTATTTGATGAGAAAGAGAAGGAAAATGGCGCGCCTCTATCGAGGCATCTCAAGATGTAATCGGTGCGTGTTGCGGATGCGAAGTGGGCACGGGAGTGAGCGGCAAGGAGCCTAGACTCCCAGGTCTCAGCGAGAAGTAGCTTAAACGAGCAATGATCAGAAGAGGAGGAAGGTGGTGGGAAGGAGGGAGAAAAGGGAACTAATAAGACACAGCACTCGCGTGCTCCCTCCCGCCAACAAGGCTGGCACAGCTGGGTGGGAAACACCACCAACATCACTTGCCGGAAGGGGGTGTACATGGATGACTACTTGTCTTGCGCTCTTCTCCGGCGTCCTTCACTTTCGACATGAGCAGAAAGAGTGGAGGGAAGGCCTTGAGCTGTGCCGGTACGAAGAAAGTCTACAACGCCTGGGGGTCGCATCCTCGGGGCTGCGACTGGCATCTGCAGCAAAACTGGCTCAGCTGGATGTGATGGCGCAGGTCTGGCGTAGCCCGTCACCAACGCGGCGGGTTGGTTGGGGTTCTGCAGCCCTCGTGTGATTGGCGATAATGTGCGAGTGGCGACCAGGATGCGCCTTGAGAACTTGGTCTGCCTTTTGCCCATGGGCGAGACCGGTTTTGGGGGCCTATTCTGCCCGGGGACATTTGTTGCTGCCTTCGTCGCGGTCGCATCCTCGATGACTTTCATCGTTGACTGTGGACACGCTAGATTACGACAGCGATCCCAGACTGCTCCCATTACAGTATGAAGGAAGGGCTGGTGCTCGGTCTTCGCCTCGTGGGGCCAACAATGAGCAGAACGGGTGAGAGTGTTTACGTGGACATGGTTGTTCAGATGCAATGCAGGGTTGAGGATGAGGTGAGACGACGGAAAAGAGATTTGGGTGGGAGGGGCAATGAGACCGGGGGGACTGTCAGACCTGAGTAGCGCTGCGAGGTCTTTTCGATGCCACTCACCAATGATCGTTTGAGTGAATATTCCCGATGCCCTGGTGATGAGAAACCCACCGTATTTGCGGCTGGAAACTCGGGCGTGGGTTGATGTTCGAAGCAGACGAGAACGCGTGGATGTACCAAGGTTGGTTGAAACCACGTCTGAGCTGATCCCGACTTCGTGGTTCTTGGGACGCTGGTAATGCGGAGGTGATGTAGCCAGCCGCAAAGAAGAAACAGTCGAGCCGAATTGACTCGGAAGAGCCCTGGGAGGAGCAGATAGGGCAGGCTACGGGGCCCGGTGAGATGTGACCCGCGTGGTGTGGCTGCACCGCCGAGGGCCGGGGCATCTTGGTATTGGCCGTCGGCGGCGGGGGAAGACCATTTACGAAGGCGGACGACCGCGGGAGGAGCTGACATGCATTTCGCACTTCTTGTGCCCCCTTCGTCACTTTGGATGAGAAGAGCGTCTCCTGTCGCATTATCTTTTCTCAAGCTCAGACGACGATGAGGGTGTACGCAGCCAGACCAAAGCCGGACTTGGGTGAGATGATGGTCTGATGCCCTTCCTCCCGAACCGTCCACATCTCCGATTCAGCCCTACGCCGCCGTCTCCTCAGGTCGGCGATGTCTTGCCCAGCCTTGAAGCACTGCCACCCCGATGCAAGGAGACGGTTTTAACAGCTGCTTCAGCCTCATAAAACCATTTGATCTCGGTCTCTAACCAGTTAAGAATATCGTGCTGGTCACTTCAAAGTGAAAAAATGACGTTGTTGGCATAAGAACGAGAAATCTTATGTATTCTGCGAGAATATCTACCGACGCGAAGTCGAGATCTGATCGCTCAGATCATGTAACAAAGTTTGTAGGTATGTTTGTTCCTTCCAATAATGATAACAATCCCAATGATTATGCACAAAGAAAGCAAAGGAAAAATGAAAACACGAGGGCGAATTCCAATCGAACCCTTCGTCAGTGCGTATCCGTTACAAGCCCAACTCCGTCCAGGCTGGGAAGCCGCCCAAGCCAAATGCATGATTTCCTGTCTTGATCTTCATCTTCGCTTCATCTTCAATCGTTCTCGTCGTTGTCGTCTGTCATCCTTCATCTTTCATGGTCGCGTTTTAGAACACGAGGGCAGAGACCCTCTCGTCCCTGTCCCTGTGCTCTCTCTCCTTCTTCTTGAACAATGACTTGAGCATGTTGTTCTTCTTGGGCCGAGTCGCAATGTCGATCACCTCAGAATCCTTCTCGCTCTTGCCCTCCTCAATCGTCAACATCGACACCCGACCCGTCCTCTTGGAGGCCGAGCTGCGATGGCTTCGGTGGCTGCTGGCGATGCTCTCCGTGTCGGCGCCTCGCTCAGATCTCGCGACACTGCTCTTGCGCTCCGGGACGTCCGGTTCGCGCACGCTAGCGCTGCTGCGGTGCGACTTGGAAGAGTGGTGCGTCCTCTCAGTCCTGGAGCTGCGGTGCGTCTTGGAGCTGCGCGTCGTGCGGAAGCTGCGCTCCGTGCGGGTATCCGGGTCGCCACGGATAGAGCGGGCGGCCTCGGGGCTGATGAGCTCCATGTCGACACTCTCGTCCTCACCCATGGGCGCGATGCCGCGGCGCCAAGTCTCAATGGAGCTGAGCTCCTCTTCCAAGCGCTCATCTAGGACCACGGCCTCGTCGTACGTAACGCTACCCTCTCGAGGTTGCTGTCCATACGAGTCGAACTGGTCGTACGGGTCGTACGTGTACTCGACGGGCGGCTGTACGGCAGGCGCCGGCTGTGCCTCCATGGCGATGGCGTTGTTCATGGCGGCCGCTTGTTGGGCTTTGGCATCCTTGATCTGCTTCACGATCTTCCATCCGCCGAACATGACCACAGTCATGCCAACGGCGGCTCCGGCCGCGATGAGGAACTGGGGCGAGGCAAGAAGCGCGAATACGGCCGGGGACCCTCCCTTGATTACAGAAAGAAAGGCCGGGGACATGCTCTTCAGCAGAGTCGAAAGTTCGGCGAGCGTCAGGGCCACGGCGGCAGCGGCTTCGGGGTTTCCTTGGAGATGGGCGATGGTGGCTGCGGCGGTGTGCTGCACGCAGTGTGCTTCGTCGAGGAGCCCCTCGACCCGGGCTATCAGATCTTTCGCCTTGTCCTCCTTGGGGTCCAGATCGGTTCGGTCCTGCAGATCAGGAGGGATGTTGCCGTACGCGAGGTCCATGTCGATTTCCTTCTTCTTCTTTCCGACAGTGGGTACGGCCGGCGCCGACATTGTGCGGGGAACATTGGCGCCGCGAATCGTCGCAGAATCGGCGAGACTGTCGCTGCATGCCGGAGCGACTGTGTAGTGTTGCATGGCCGGGCGGCTCATCTGCATATCACGGGGTGCGGTCTCTGCATAGGGAGAGCGGTATGCAGCTGGGGGCGCTCTTGAGGGAGTGACGCTGGACACTTCAGAGTGAGCCTTGAGGTTGTTTTCGGTCAAGGCCGGTCTCGACGGGGGATAATAGTCCTGCTCGGGATAATGAGACCGCCGGGAGCGGTGACTCCTGCGGGAGCTGGCGACTGAGTGGCCATCGTCGTAGGAATAACGGCGCTCAAAAGCCTCGGGAGGGAGATCGCGGGATGTGTCGAATGTTTGGGCGCGCCTGAGCTCGCGGTCGGCCTTGATAGAGGCCTTCTTCTCCTGGTAGGAGGCTTTGGCTTCTTTAAAGATGCCAGCGAGTTGTTTGCCCTGCAGCAGAAGAAAAAGATGATACGTCAGCTTTGGGCCTCAACGGTCATCTTGAAGTTGTAGTGCGCGTGCATCTTGCAGGTCGAATGTTGCAAAAGACGCGGCCTGGCGAGGGCTGGACTTGGAATTTCAGAGGGGCGGTGGGGGGAAATGCAACGGGTGTGAGCCAGCGAGAGAGACGTACGGTACTTATAATCTTTCCCGAGTTGTTGATGATGGTGACCGTCTGAGTGAGGGCCATGGTGTTTTGAGCGTCAGTCACTCGTCCGGTGACAGACTTGAGAGAAGATGTGTGTGTGTGTGATATGTCGAAGGGAGCAAAAGGTGTGAGTGCACTCACACAGGCGGTGACCTGGTGTGTGTGTGTATGCGCGCGCGGTTTTGGAGCTTATGTGGTGGTGCTACTAGTCGATTTTTGAAGCTTCCGGTCCTTTAAGTGACGACAGGGAACCCAGGGCGGGAGGTTGGTCCAACACGTCTAAGAGGGAGCCTGTCCACCGCCAAAAGTCTCTTCACGCGCTGTCTGGGGAGCCACTTGAGGGGATCCTCGGGGCAGTTGTTAGTTCTGGGCGCGCCGTGCAAAGGCAGGGTTCGTCGCTGTCGACGATGCGGTGAAGGAAAGGAGGCCCCTAAAACAACTCCACCGTCAAAGTTCAAACGGAAGCGAGTACCGACTTGGGTGACAGGGGGCCACGGAACGGAAGGGCCCAGGAAGGGGACGGGCGTCGCAAATCGCTCCACCGCTCTTAACGCAGTTGAGCAGGAGATCTCTGTCTTAGTGTGACGGCAGGATCCCGAGACGTTGGCTGTTGGCTCAGAGCCCGTTTAAAGGTGGATGATGAGTGAGTGACAAACAGGCTGGGACCGTTGTCAAAGTGGACGACGGCGGCGGAAGCCAGCCGGGTGGTGGACGTTGCTTGCTTGGGACGGTGAGCCCGTTCCCGGGATGGATGTCAAGAGGCTGGCGATGGAGATGACGATGGGGACGGAGATGTCGTTTGTGACACGGACAGCAAGACAGATGATCAAAAAATACGGAGATGGCGGAAGAACGGTGTGAGAATATGAGTATGGGTATGGATATGTGAGGGATGAGAGAGTTGAGGCTATCGCGCGTGGACGCGATGCAGGCCCCGGCGCACGTCTCGATGTGTTGGTTGAGATGGGAGCAAAAGAGCGGGGGAAAGGTGAAAAACACACACACAAGGGATGCGGAGGAGGCAGGGAGGGAAGTAAGAGGTAGGGGGGGAAACAACATGAACGAAGAGGGGCCTCTTTTCGATGAAATACCCGGCAATTAGTTCTTATGTTATCGCCAGAGAAGCGCCAGTTAGGAGAGACAGCCAGTGAGAGAAACACCTCATCATACGCCCCAGCCAGATGCCGTATCGAGACCAAGCGACGTCCAGCAATCAGAGCGAAACGATGCCCGTCGTGCGCGATGTTTCCAACCGACAATGTGTGTGGTGTGGTGTGTCTGTGTGTAGGTACCCAAAGATGCAGAGCAATTAGTCGCAAGATGCAGCGCAGCGCAGCGCAGCACATCGCACTCGCAATCACAGTTGCAGTCCACCTCCCCCAAGGCCATGGCATGGCGACGGCGCTGGCATTCATGACAGGCAATGGAAGCATGGCAATCAAAAATTCTCAGCAAACACCCCTCCTCCCCCTCCCTTCTCCGTGGCGCCGGCGGGGCCAGGCCAGACCGTCAAGAACAGGGCGACATGTCAGCGATTGGCCGCGGTGGAAACCGGCGACGCCCCTTTTACAGTTTCTTGGGCGCCGTTGCAGCTGGCCACCGCCAGAAACAGAATGAAGCCGGGGGATGTCGCTCTCCAGACTCCAGAGAGAGACACCTCACTCGCTCGCTCACAAAGCCCTCGTCTCTCACTCGGTCGGTGACTTGGGTCTATTGCCCTCTCTGCCTCTCACATGAGAAACGGTCTGGCCCACTCTCACCTCCTCTTCAGCTCATCCGTGGCCACTCGCGTCTCTCCGCGCTTCCAGACTTCACCTCGCTCACAGGCCTGGTCCTTGTCAATCTTGTCTCCGGCTTCTTCCCGCCCATTCCGACCAGGCCAGAGCTTCCCCTTCCCGCTTCCCACCTGGCACCCTTCCGCCCTCTCTATTTCGCTTCGCCTTCTTTTGCCCGGGCGCCTGTGCGTCTTGCCGCGTCTGTGTCTTCGCTCTGCCGCTCCCGTCGCCCGTCCGTCCCTTTCCCAGGATAATTACGGCGCAAGGGCCACAGGCCACAGCTGTCCCGGATACCAGCCCTCCTCACCGCATCGCGACATCACTCATCAGCCAGCCAGGGGTGGCTTGGAACGTCAGGCACGCGTACGACTCTTCTAAATTCGTCCCTCCTGTCGTCGAGTTGCCGCCAATTGGATCATGTCTGAACCTCTCTTGGCGTGATTGTTAATCCCCGATGGATCCTCATCCTGCTTCTCCGCTGCGGCTGCGGCTACCGGTGGCCTTCCTCGACCTTCTCCTGACCTTCGAATTGTGGTGCGCTGTCTCCTGCTGCATGACGCATCACGCACGATGAGGTCGATGAGGTTGTACAGCTTCACTCCCTCAATCTGAATTGAGACAGCCCTCCAACCCTCCCATCTGTGTCCAGCAAGGCACTGCTCATTCATTGCAACCCAGTCCCCAATCCTGCGTTCCTGACGTCGTGCGTCCAGCTCCGACCGCTTGGCCGAGGGCCGTTATCCGTCGACTATCGTCATGGTGGATTGACTGACCTGACCTTCATGTTGGACTGACAGCAGCAACGTGAACGTGGGCAGTGGGCGGGCAAGTGGGTGGTTGCGGGGCGGGAGAAACGCCCGAATGCTCTTCTCGGCACGGTCTCATTCGGCATCTCCTCACCTTAAACGCTCCTGTCTCACTCACCAAACAACTCATCAGTTGTCCCCTCTCGCTCTCTCTCAGTCTCAGCTCACCCACCCACCAGTTCACACCCGGCAGACCGGTCACATCAAAAAGGAACCGTCTTCCCCTCGTTCACACCTATCATCGTCAAAAGCCAATCTTTCCTCTACCGCGGCCCTTCCCATTGGGTTCGTAATGCCCCTGTCAATCCGCACCCTCATCAATCCCATCAACTGCAGCCGCCGATCCTGCCACACCACCACCATCGGGCTCTTTCACCCTCCAAACTCTCTCCATTGGGCTGCGATGCACCCGCGACACCCCCAACACTAGAGCTTCACCCGCACCCCGCGGTCTCGGTCCTGGCAGATCACCTGTGTGTCGCCGGAAGCCCTTGCTCTCTCTCCCGGATGGCGGCTGAGAGCGCGACACGACAGCAGGTGGCAAGTGTCACCTCGTGGTAGGCTTTTAGCACAGTCTCGAACTCAAAACCGGCTTGCCCCTTGGCTCGAATCTCCAGCCTCTCAATGATCAAGGAAGCCTCCGAAACGAGCGATTGGGAAGACTCTAGGCCGGTCTTCGTACTGGACGTGCTAACGGCGGCTTTCTCGGCAATCGCCTCATCATCTTAGGCCTCCACGGGCCAAGTGAGAGGTCCCCGCGTTGATGTCAACATACTTTAAGCGTCTCCTCCATCTCTCTTGCGGTTGGCTCGAGTCTGCATGTATCCGCTAACCGCCGCGTTACAGCGGCCAGCCTCGTGCCTAACAGCTGGGTCCCGTGACTGGCTCGTAAGATGAGATTTGACAAGCTCATGCCACTGCGCCGTCGTCCTGCACCATCCAGGCAATTGCAGTAATATTTCAGGCGCCAATGCCGCGGCTGTTTTCAACACTGAATCGTGCGAGATGCCAGCTGCTCGAACCCCTCGTCAACAAGACGTGTGCTTGCCATTTGCATCTTGCATATTATCTCAATGATCTTCGCTGTGTGTCGATGCTGTCAGTGACGACTCTGCTCCTGTTTGCAATTTTTTGGCGTGTCTGGCGTCTTGCTTTAATTGTCGTACGATTGCTGAAGGATTGGTCGGATATTCTGGTCTATTATCTCCGTATGACAGCTCGGGTGGTGCATCTGCTGACAAACATGAAATCCTTCGCGCCGTTCACGGCTAGTGTCTGTTTGGACGTCTGAATTACTAATTCAACCTGACAATCTGACACTTTGTATGTGTGCTTTGTTGTGACTACCTGTCCGCGAAGAACAAACTTGATTCAATCACTGCCATCACCGCGTGCCAGCCACGTTCGAATAGCCAGCCCATCGAGGTTCTTTGCCTAGAGACGCAGCATAACGATGAACCTGGATACAGCCGAGGATCTGTTGAACTTCAGCTTGGTTCAGACTGCCCCTCCAGTCTTGTTTTGCAGTATTTGCAATAAACCCTTTAGCCAAGGTGGGTATCTCGTGATGTCTCATCTTTCGTGCCCAACGTTAGGCAGCGGAGTTACGGCAATGTCCATGAGGATAATGCCGAGGGAATGCGGTCTTTCTACGTGCAGGACGCTTCCGTAATCGCGGATCCCAGACCAACAGTACCATTAGTCTAACTCATTCGACAGAGACTGCATTGAAAAGACATGTCGCGTACTGTCGACGAGCAAGAAATAGGCCTCGTATCAGACCTAAGCCTTGTATAGAATGCCGAGCAGCGAAAAGCAAGTGCAATCTCGAGGAAAGATGCAGTCGCTGTGTTAAAAAGGGGCTTGTCTGTAGTTATTCCGACGCTGTTACTTACCAGAGACAAAACGAACCAGCGACAGCTTCCATACCCATGCCGCCAGCATCTGATAGTATCGGAGAGCTCAACCTATACGGTGGTACCCAGGATACCGGTACACTGTGTTTGCCTGCTGGTGAGGCGCAAGACTGGATCAATTCATACAACCTTGGTGTAGTTGATCTCAACCGCCTCACGCCCGAAAATCTTGCGGTCTGCCTCCCCAACGAAATCGATGGCGACACGGATATGATTCTTTCGGGTAGACTGCACGAGATTGCCATATCCGGCATGGTCAATGAATGTACCATTTCTTCCATTTCTCGAATATCGTTTCCTCTCAGCAGCATCCGACCTCACAGCGCTGCCGTTCAAGCTAGCGCAAGTGTCATTAGACAATCCCTGGCTGCATATCCCCAAATGATGCTCCGGCGCTCGACGTTTCCGCCTTTCATCCATCCTCATCAAGACAAAAGCAAGCTTCCTGTACCGCTAGCGAACTGCATGGGAATAGCTGTTTTGTATGCCGCAAGGAATAAAGACACTCAGGCCTTCTTGTGGAGAACGATTCGAGATGAGCAAGAAAGATGCCTTCGAGAGGTAAAACATGCTTCGCAATCCCAAGCCTTTGCTCAAGAGAATAATTCGAATTTGCAGATGGCCGGCTGGTCTAAGTATAACGTCTTTGCGGCCATGCAATCGCAATTGATTTACATCATGATGCGAGTCGTGGATGGCTGCTGCGGAGGAGAAGTTCAGAGTCGAGAGTACAATACGAACATGCTGCTGGCGTACAAGGTTTGCAGCGACAATCATAAAGACAAAATTATGCACTGACCTTATACCAAGGGATTCTGGAGTCACTTGGTTGCCTTAAATGTGACTTCTTGCGATGCTGCTGTCAACAAAACAATTGAGTGGGAGGATTGGGTTCTTGAAGAATCTCTTGCGAGGTACATTTCAGTCTTCTGTGCGATTAACAGTTGTTAACCCTGTTCCAGAATTGCATGCGTTTGGTTTCTTGTCGCTCAAATCAGCTCGGTGAGAATGGGTATGCCATGCGGTATCCTAGATGCTTGGCATAATCTGAGACTTCCGTGCCATCAGTCGCAGTGGACTGCAAAAACATCTGAAGAATGGAAGGAAGAAACGGAGGCACTCAGTAATATGCGAAATCTAGACAAGAGGCCTGTGACGTTTGGGGATCTCTACGAGCTAAATAAAGGAGCAAATCACCAGGCAGTGATTGACAGGCTGGATGTCTGGAATGCCGGGGTAGACAATCTGGGTGTTCTACTGAACGTTGCTGTGAACATGATTTGATTCGTCAAAGTCCATGGCCAACAGTCTACAGCTATTAGTACAGTCTTGGATTTGCATACACAAATGTGTGTCTTTCGTAGGCTGCGTTTACCTTTATAATGAGATGGCACTGCCGGCGGTGCCGTTAATTTTGTCGCGTGCATCCGAAACATGCAACAACCTATCACGCGAATCATCTTTTGCGCTTCTACCGGGAACCGACATTGGGCGCTGTTGCAAGTCGCACGTAAAAATACAATGGATGTCCATGAAGCAAGAGCAAATTTCGAAAACACAGGCACGTTTTGAGGACAAGGCAGTTCTTGACCTGCAGTTCTAGTAAATTCTCTGTATCATCAATTTCAAACAACCAGTGCGGAGTAAACCATTGCGTATTGCCTAAAGCTACAAACGAACAAACATCCGACCATCAACCCGCCGATTGTTACCAAGGAATTGCACCCTCTCTGTTCGAAAAAGTTCCAGAAGGACCACCTGGGGCAGCAGTTGCAAGCTGGATGACGCGCTCGGCTCCAACCTCCACAGGTTCACCAGCTTCCATGAACCCGTTCATCTTCGTTTTGACCAGACCCGGACAGACGGCGTTAGAAACTCCGCCAAAGGGCTTCAAGATGCGAGCATAATTGACCGCAAGTATGTTGACCGCCGCTTTGCTGGCATCGTAAGCCTTGTAGTCGTTGTTGTAGAAAAAGGTGTCCGGGTTTCCGGAAACCTCAAGGGAGCCCATCGTAGACGAAAGAAAGATAACACGGGGATGGTCGCCCTTTTGGAGAAGCGGAAGAGCGGCTTCTGTCAGGGCTGCAGTGCCAAAGACGTTCGTGTTGAATGTCTTGGAGAATAGGTCTCGAGTGGACACAAAGGCGTCCGGCTTAGTGTCAAGAGCGACCCCTGCGTTGTTGACAAGGACATCGAGCTTGCCATGAACATTGGTGATGTGGTTAATGGCATTGTTGATCGAGTCATCAGAAGTAATGTCTAGTTGGACAGAGGAAACAGAGTGACCCTGCTTCTTGAGCGAGTTGGCAAGCTCGATACCGGAGTCGGGATTGCGGGATCCAATGATGACATGGAAATTGGGAGTCTTGGACAGAAGACGAACGACGGCTTCCCCGATGCCTGCGTTGCCTCCGGTAACTAGAGCGATAGACATTGTGACTTCAATGCTTTAAAATAGCCGAGGAAGGTGATTATTTGATAGAATGAAGAGAAGGTTGGATCTTGTTTAATTGGTGCGGGATGTGCTGTTTTGTAGGTCCCTCAGTTAGGAGTTCTAGGTCTGCCTTTTATCCTCCCCGTCGAAGGGGCGGATGACAAATGTGCCAAATATCAACGAGAACTCTTCTTGTGGTATTACAAATGATTGATCGCCAAAGTGAGGTTCAGGACCAAATTGGCCGGCACGATGCGGGGCGGAATCGTTGATACCGGCGACTTTGGGCGGCGGAAAGTGGGGCTTTCACGGCGGTGGGCGGCGCTTGCGGCCAAAGTGGCCGCGCCAGCGGGGAGTATTGGTTCGGCAGAAATGTCCACCATGGATGTCCGCGTCAGTGAGCGGCTGAGTAACTTTATGAGCGGGGTAATACGCATGTGCGTTTCAGAGGGCCATCAAAGATGAAGAACACGGTAAGGTATCCGAGAGGTTTTCAGCATTTGCAATGTTCGTACCCAGAATGGTAGGAAGCCTGCGAGTGACGGAGAACTGAAAGGAAATCTTCAAGGTATCTAAACATGAAAATACAAAGGCTTTTTGACATTATTGGCGGTTTGATTGAATATCTTTGCCTACTTTGTAGGGTATTGGCCAGTCTGCCTCATTTATTGTTGCAAATCGCTAAACTGACAGACCTGTATTGAGGATGAATTCCACTTGGCAAGTAGGAAAGTGAAATATTTTGATGTACGTGGTTGGACACCTTGGCCTTATGGTTAATGGGTATGGTGTGAGATATTCCAGAAATCTGATAATACGGCATACCTACCATCAGCATGATCAAACGCAAAGGACGAAACGATGAGAAGTAGATGTAGACGATGGAAACTTAGCAAGATCAGACATTGAAGTAATGTATCCAAAGTTTGGGAGAAGAAAAGAAGAAGTTCAGGCCGAAAGTGAAATGGGTGGAAGGAGCACAGATGTGACAGAGACCCCTCCTCAACACACGTTGCCACAATCCTCACCAAACCACGACAGGCCTGGAGCCCTAAATCTCAGCTGAGACTATCGTGTGACCTTTCTTAACATCGAAAAAAACGATAGGGTCCAGGTCAGTCAAGAAAAGACATCGAAATGCGATATTGGTCACCGTATCAACATGGCCCAATAAGCCCAACATCAACCATAGACCAAGCGCCTTCGCAGCTCTTTCGCCGAGTGCTTGCTATTAGGGCTCTTAGGGCGAAAAGTCGTACTCAGAGAGAAAATCAAAAATACTGAAATCAACCAAAGCTTGTTTGCACAGTTTACGGACGTTGCCACAATTCTTCGTGCATAGGATTCGAAGGAACATGGGGCGCAATCGGACACTCAAGGTAAGTTCAAACTAGGATGCACCTGGAATTTTCTCAGCCGGCATGTCGCCTCCCAGGCTTATGAATAGGCTGCACCTTCGACGAGCAGACCCATTCAGAATAAGGCCTTTGACTGTCTCAGGCTCCCAGCAGAACACCAATTGCAGCCACCCAGAGATACTGGCACATCGAGACGCAGACAAGTTGACAAATCCAGTCATTGCTACGGATGGTGTGACAGGCTTTGACACTTTATCAGTGACGTGAGACGCCGACGCAGGGCCCGAGTTTATTTTCTTAAGCGTCGTGGCTGGAAGAGCGCGCATTCGGATGCAAGCTCAAGCCCTCCCGTGGCAAGCAAACACACCCGAATTTGTCAATTACTTCAGATGAACTGACCATTCTTTTGACAGTGCCGACTGACGTCCGCAGAAACGTCAGTGCAGCGGCAGTAGGTCCCGCATCCTGGCAGCCGAGCCTCTGCCCTCATCCTCAGCCGGCAGGATCTGAACCATGATGCAGTGCACAGACGGGGATGTTCTGGTGGAGGAGTCGGGGCTCTTTCCGGTCAAACAAGTCTCGAGACGTTTGGAAGGCATATCTATGGTATTTGAGAACGGCTGCATCCACATGTACACCGAGGGCTGCCTCGGCTTTCACCAGGCTGCATCCCATTATTGGCTGGATGATGAGCTGTATGCAGGTGCCGGTCGTTTCGCCATAGTCTCTCCCCTCTATAAATCACTACGGCTCCCAATACGACCAGTTCGTGTTCGTGATTCGGATCCCCATCATTCAATTCTATTGCCTACCTAATTTCAAAAAGACCATCATGCGTGGATTCGTTGTTTTCGCCTCCGCCTTGTGCGTGAGTTACGTCTCTGCTCAACAGGGAGCTGTATGCTTTGATGACTTGGACTGCCTACTCGCTGTAAGTGCTACTTGCTTCATGACTAGCAAAGGCGTCTCACTGAATGTTACGAACAGGGCGGCCAGAATGCGAAGTGTACCAGGGCACAAGCTGGGGCAATCACCGGGTGCGTTTGGACAACTTATTACCTGACGTACTAGTACAAGAGGCTAACCTTTACACTAGGAACTGTGCAGGCGGTACTGCTGCTGGAGGAGCAGGTGCAGGTGCTGCTGCTGCCAAGGGCAAGGGCAATAATGCTGCTGCGGCAGACCCTATCGGCTCGCTCCTTGGGGGTCTCACCGGGGCCAAGGCCAAGGGCAAGACTGCCACCGCCGCTGCTCCAGCAAAGGCGAAGGGCAAGACTCCCGCCGCTGCTGCTCCGGCAAAGGCGGCTAAGAAAGCAAAGAGCCCAGCTCTTGGAGCTAGACAGGCCGCGGCCGTTCCTGCCGCCTCTGCCGCCCCGGCCGCTGCTCCGGCTGCTGCTCCAGCTGGAGCCCCGGCCGCTGACCCTATCGGCTCGGTCCTCGGAACGTTGACGGGCAAGACCAACGGTCAGGCTGCTGGTGCTGCTGCTGCCCCTGCGGGAAGTCAAGCTGCCGACCCTATTGGTACCGTTCTTGGAACTGCCGCTGGTGTCCTTAAGGGCAAGGGAGGCCAACCAGCTGGTGCCGCCGCACCCGCAGGCTCGCAAGCTGCCGATCCCATCGGGACGGTCCTGGGAACCGCTGCCGGCGTCCTGAAGGGCAAGGGTCAACCCGCCAATGCGGCAGCCCCTGCTGGTAATGCTGCTGCTAACCCCCTTGCGGCCCCCTTGAACACTGTGCTGGGCGCGGCTGCTGGCGTTCTTAAGAAGAAGGGAGCTGCTACTCCTAACGCTGCCGCCCCTGCTGCCGGTGCTGCCGCGCCCCCTCCAGCAGCTGCCGCACCACCTCCGGCTGCAGCTCCTGCAGCACCTGCCGCGTCTAAGCCGGCTCCGGCTCCAGCTGCGCCGGCCGCACCCGCTGGATCCAAGCCTGCCGCCGCGGCCCCCCCGGCTGCTCCCAAGCCTGCTCCTCCTGCCGCGGGTCCCCCGGCTGCAGCTCCGAAGCCCGCCGCCCCTGCACCTGCCGCTCCCGCCGCTGGCAAGCCTGCTCCTCCTCCCGCCGCTGCGCCTCCGGCCGCACCCGCCGCCGGCAAGCCTGCCCCCCCTCCAGCTGCCGCTCCCGTCCCTGCTGCCCCAGCTGGTGGCAAGCCGGCCGCAGCCCCGGCTCCAGCTCCTGCAGCCCCAGCTCCACCAGCCGGAGGAAAGCCAGCCGCCGCCCCACCGGCCGCCCCGAAGCCAGCTGCTCCACCAGCTGCCGCCCCGGCCCCCCCTCCTGCCGGAGCACCTGCGGCTCCCGCAGCTCCGGCGGGGAAGCGTATGCGCGTGCGTTTCTAAAGGAATGGGACATTTTTGTTATGTCGGGTTTTAATTTTTCAGTAGCCATGACAAAGGCTTAGACACACTGGTGTGGAAAGCAACAAATAGGGACAGGCGTTTTGAGACAAGAAATGAATGCAAGAGACATGAGTTATTAAAGCTGTGAACACATTGAAATAATGAGTGATATGATCTTGACCTCAAGACTTATGGCTTCGCCCTCCGCGATGCTGCAACTTCGAAACTGCAATGTTGTCCCTGGGAGAACATGGTTGGTTGTTAAATCACGGCAGTTCAAACGGAGACTGATGTTCTTGCGGCGATACGCTTCCATGCATAGCCCAGTTTTTGACAACAAGCATGACCGCTTCAGGTTGATCATGAGGCACGATATGCCCTGCCTCATCAACAGTAACGAAGGTCAGGTTTCCACTGGTCTTCGACATCCCCACATGAATATGGTTGCCCATTGGTTCTTGCAAATGCAAGCTGACCCATGGTTCAACTCGGTATTGCGCTTGTCCCTCCCACAAAAGGTCATCGAAAATACGCTTGACCCCCTCGGTATTCCTGCAAGCAAGTATTAGCCGCAGGTGAATCTTCTTAGCGCCAAAGGTATTTACAGACGTACACAATGATGTCATTGTTTCCATTAATGACTAGAACCCGAGTGTGCTTCTTATCAAGGATTGCAGCTACTTCGCGACTTGTGGGAACAAAAAGCTCAGGGGCTTTAGACCACTGCTCGTTCAAGTCCATATTCACCGTCTTGAAGTCAATCTGGTTCTTAACGCCTATTTGCTTTTGAACATGTGCTTGGTTCAGGTATCCAGTGATCTCCTCCATGCCTGAAGCCATGTTAGCAGTCGTGACTTGGCTGCAAGTGCTGACGTACCGAGATGACCGCATAAGGGGGGCTCTATACAGTCCACACGGTCGTCGTAAGGGTTGAGACCACCGGGGGTGACCTTATTCATGACAACATCCTCAATAGGCTTGCACGCTCCGTAAGCTGCTTCGCAAGTCTTACCATCATATGCCATATCACAGCCTCGGCTGAAATGGTCGCACGTGGGATAAACGGCAGCCATCGTAGCACACTCGGTGTCGTTGAGGCCTCTTCGAGATACCGAAAGCCCGATGCCTTGGACCAAAGTTGGCGTGCAAAAGTGCTCACATAGACCTAGAACAACCTTTGGAAAGCTGACAAGGGCGTTTACTAGAATGATGGAATCCAGTCTTCTTCTCATTCTGCTGACATACGTAGGAACGTATTGTCCACCAAATGACTCACCCGCGAAGTGGATAGACCTGTTGGATAGTTCGGGAAAGACATCATCAAGGAAGACGTCCAGGAATTTATCGATGTCATTCTCGGCCTCGTTCAAATCATGGGCCCAAAGATTCGAATCGTCCGTGTAAGAGAACCCTACCCCGATAGGTTGACTAGTAAGCTCATAGGTCAGTGTGAATAAGGCATGGTGTTTTCGAAGGCCCGCTCACTCAATGAAGAGAACGTTGGCGAAATTTGTCCAACTGAAAGCATTTGTCGTCGTACTATTGCCAGACTCGTTTATTTTGCATGGGCCAAGCTCGTAAAAAGCACCAAGAAGAGACGAACCACCAGGGCCGATGGTAAAGCAACCTTCTCGTTAGAAAGTCCGAGGATGTAGAAAGACAAAAACGAATCTGATCACAGCGATCGACGCACCCATTGACCCAAATAAGTAAAGGCGCAGTTTGAGGATTATTACGACTTTCGAAGTACCCTAAGAATCGTCAGAACCATCCAAGATTTCCAATCTGGATAAAATCTTGATTTACACACAGAAAAACATTTCTCTGTTACGGTTGACGGGAACAAAGCCTGTCCACTGCCGCGAGCCTGCATCACAGAGCCTGTCTTCTTGTCTAGTGACTCTTGGCTGGTGCCACAAGGGTGACGGTAATGGGTCCTGGTGGGAAAGGTGCTTCTGTTCTACCTCAAAGGGGACAGAATAGGCGGCACCTATCCACCAGGAAAGAACGTAGCAGACGGCTGGAAAAAGCGTGGTGACTGTCATTTTTGGCGAGAAGTCTTAACAGCAAATGTGAATGAAAAGATTCCAAGCATCAACATAATGTCGAGGATGGGCATACAGGTAAGCTGTGGTTCAGGTTTCCTAATCAGGCAACCAAATGCGACCCCGTTCAGGGAATCAAATGCGACAACGTTCGGAGAAGTTGCACACCATTGATTGGTCAAATTGATCACATACCTTATTGGGAAGAACCGTGAGTAAACTAGAGCTTGCGAACAGATCTCTGATTCTTGGTGAACTATTTTCTGAAACTCATGGTATCGTCATGTAGATTGGACGCGGAAATGCCACGATGGGAAGTTTTGAAGAAACGAAAACAGGCACAGGCTACTAACTGAGCTCTTTGATAAAAAAAAAAAAGATTAGAAGCAATGGCATAGAAGCAGTGAGGGTATCAGATACGCAACGTAGATTCCATCCGTGCCCCAAATTGGGAACGTGAGTATTGTTGGATTAGTGAACATGAACGTCATATTCGTGGAAATGAATATATAATCCATACAAAACGGATGATGAGATGTGACTTATATAACCTTTAGCAAAAACAAGATTTATCTCAAGAGAATGCTGTAAAAGGCTGTAGCGATATTACGACCAAAATGTTACATTTGGAATTCCGAGTTTTCGTGAAGGCGTAATTTCGAAGCGACACAGAGTAAGCCTAGTACACCCCGCACCTTAAGTAACTTGAATATCCACTATCTTTCATCCAAGATGACAGGTGCTCCACTGGAAGGGAGCTCATACCTGCCGTGGTTCTCGCGAACAAAGTCTCATACGGATGAATGCTGAACCCAAAATAATCTCCCTCTCGGAGTGGATCCAGGACTCCAGGAGGTGTTGATTCACAATAACTTCCAGCATCGCCGATTTTGTGGAAAGAAGCCATCAAGACGTCAACGGTATATCCCGCGCCCGTGATCATCGACGTAGCTCCCATCTCGGCATGAGCGGCACTGTGAAGCGTATTGTAGCAGCCGCTAAGTCCAACAAGCTCGCCAGGTCCCCCGAAGATCGAGTGACTTCGTCCTAAGGAAGCATCAAGCAAAAGGCTGATCCCAGTTTGATCAGTGGCCCAGACCATTGATGGAACATAAAATCGTGGCCAGCATTTCGCAGTGATTCCAACAAGCTGTTAAACGGTCAGTGTCTCTTATGGTTATTTGTTCAGGCGCTTGAACTGGTTTGCTAACAAAGGTTGACCAACACACATCGCAGGAAGTAATAACGAGGCAAAATAAGGAACGCCAAATATTTTACCTTGGCTTTATGGGTTATCTTCGACAACAGCGTGTCAGACCAGCAGCTACTGCTCCAGTAGGGCATGAACGGACCCCGTACACTGGCATTCAGAAGAATAAAGTAGTCATACTGTTTCCAGATATTGTTGCCGCGAAGAACCTCGCCGTGAGCCCCAAGATCGGAGCAAGTTCCCTCTCGCGTCACAATCTGGACGTTTTCCCTTTCTGGTACTTCTCTGAAGGCGTCTGTCTTCCCGTTGAAGATGAATATAAAGTCCGCTGCATGGTGAAGTCCAAACTTCACAAAGTACCGTAAATTCTCGCTGGACGTTTCGCTTTCGGTGTATGAGTAAACTATAACAATCCTTGGTGTTTCTATTGTCGATTCTGTGGTAGAATTCGCTTGAGAGGTTAACCCCGGCTCGGCGATAGAGGGAGAATAAGTGAGTCGGCCTTTAGAGATAAGAACAACCCATATCGCCACCAAAGTGAGAACAGGTAACCATCGGTGATAATTGATCGCTGACAGCATTGTGACCGTTGCGGGAAAAGTAACTTAAATTGAAGGACTGTGAAGAGCAGGTTTTGATGAAATGACCAAGAAAGATTACGGGCTACACGACGGAGCTCACACGTCATTTTACACATCGCTGACTGTTCCCCATCATCCCTGGACAGAAGCACATTTTGCAAGCAAGGGGTGAAAGGGTCAGGTCGTGAGGAATGCAAAGGGGCAGCTCGGTTAGCCAAGACCCATCTTACATCAGGCAAATCCCCATCAATGATGATCAAGTAGGAATGCTCGCCAAACTCCTGATTGGGGTTTGTTTCCAATTCCGAGTACGAACCTCTTCGCAAGGTTCGGATAGTTCTTCAAGACATCGGCTTGGGACCTCTGTTTCGTGCTCTAACAGTATGGCCAGCTGCGGCAGCTATCCCATTGAGTGCGGCATGGCGTCACTACAAACGTGTGCGGAGTATGAGTAGCTAATTGGATAATAGTCTGGTTGTTTCTCGCTCATTCCCGCTCATCAAAAAATGATGTTACCAGTCGAGTTGGAGAAAAATTGGGAACCGTATGTACTGGCACCATGCCGCACTCGATGGGATGCGGTCAGGAGGTCAACGATGAGACATTCGCGTTTCCGCTGCTGAAGTATCCCTCTCAAGGGGGCTTCACCATAAAATTGAAATTTCCATTCCGCAGTGTCTCATCCAAGTTGACTGGCTGCCGCTGTGGAAAACCTGGACTTTTTATCTTTAATATAACATGGAACCTGCATGCCTTAAACGTGACTATTGATGAAGACCATCACGTGGGCGGTTGACACCATTCCTGTATTTCGCATTATCAAACTGTATTGTTGTATTTGCAGCTCACCTCATCTGTCGGGATAGGGAAAAGACAGGTTGGTATGGCCAAATCTCTCCTCTTATCGTCGTTGTGGTACCCTCGGTTGGTTTGATGAGCCTCGGTCGGCAGAGTCCATGCAATCGCAGGTCACGCGTGCCAAGTTTAGCGATCACGAGTGAATTTCTGATCCAATACCGCGGAACCAACACCCTGGCGAATGCAGCTCGCTGCACATCTTTGCCGAATATTGACATCGACCTTAACCCTTTCCTAACGCATTGTTCTGCGTTATGGTATCAGATGAGGTGTTTGAAGAAAGATTCATAGGAAAGCCAAATGGGAGAGTGGCAGTGGTCGCAAGAAATATGAATCAAACCGTCTTGCGCTGGTCTTGGAAGAGCGGAACAAACGATTCACTGTGGGGTCTGAGTACCCTCGTCCAGAGACTCTTCCGTTGATCCAGCGTGTGGTTTACGGCGGTTTCCGCAGGACACCAGAGCGAAGCCATCCCCGAACTACGCCATCGGACTCCCAATTGTCTTACAATGACGAAACTCATTTTACTGACGAGCTTGGCACTTTGGACTATCTACCAAGACTGGAAGCTGGTCTTGACGTCGACTTATCCGCCACCAGAGATAAGGGTCTAGAGGGGCAGACGGCGGCAGCGGGAGGCGGTAGATTGAGGTTATTGCCGGAGATGTGGGGAAAGGGAGGTAATGCAGGGGACGGCGGGGGTTTGGCGATGAGATGCGATGTGATGCGATGTGCGCGGGCATTCCTCCAGCGCCACCGGGATGTGGGCGGGACCGGCGCGGGGTCGGAGAGACGGGGCTTGTCGGGCTCAGGGGGAGGAGGTGGAGTTGTGGTCGAATTAAGGAAGGTAACATCTCGGCGACCGGCTATGCCCGACACTCATAAATATAAGCTTGATTTGGCCAATCCCCATCCAAACAGACGCGGTGAAGCTCAAGAGCCAAGACTTTGAATCAACGGCCAAGACTTTGAGTGGGAACAATAATACGCGCGAATGAACTCAGCCGTGCTTGGTGCTGGCCAATTGATGGACCTCGATTGGCGCAAAAGGCAAGTCGATAACCAGCCGGTGCTTGGTTTAATCAGAGCGTTGTACGACATACCAACCAGAGCCTGGAAACCGTCCCTGTCTTGGCTCCTTACACCGTCTTGGCATTTCCTGAACCATCGCAAAAGCCGCGATTTTTCTTGGCAACTTAAGACATGCCGGCCAACCGGCTTATCACGTCAAGCTTTTGGCGGGTGTCGTCAATAAAAGCGCATGCGACCTGACAAACTGAGCAGGTGCCCTCAACTTGCCCATGAATCGACTCCTCAGCTATGGAGCACAGGAGCCACCTGCGTTTGCACCCGCAAAAAGAATTGCTGCATCTGATCCAGTTTGCGTACCACAAGACCGTCCGTTGCAGTGTGCTAAACCTTCGGTCTGATCCGTTTTGGGAAGGTTGAAAGTCGAAATGCTTTGAAGTCACGATATGTCTCGCCAGCATGTGAGGTTCAAGATGGGAACGGTCAAATGGTTATATAAACTGCCATGAAGCCAGCCATCAAGGTGTCTTCTATCCTCATCCTCATCCCAGTCCTCTCAAGTCAGGTTCTCCCCAATCAGGTGTCCGGTCCCCCCTCCAAGATGCAGTTCAAGACTCTTGTTCTCTCCGCTCTCGCGGTCGCCTCCGGCGCCTTCGCTCAGCGCTCTTGCGGCACCCCGTCTCCCTCTGAGGAACAGATCGAGGTTGCTGAGCGCTTGATGCTCAAGGAGGAGAACGCCCGCGTCGCTGGCAACTCCACTCGTCTGGCTCCCATCAACGTCAACGTCTACTGGCACGTCATTGCCAGGTCCCAGACTGTTGCCAATGGGTACCTTACCCAGGCTACCCTGGACGAGCAGCTCGACGTCCTGAACACGGCCTTCGCCCCCCACGATGTTCAGTTCTCCCAAGCCGGTGCCGACTGGACTATCAACACCCAGTGGGCTTCTGACTCGGCCGAGCTGACCATGAAGCGCTCGCTCCGCAAGGGCACCTACGCCGATCTGAACGTCTACTTCGTTCCCGGTACCCCCTACCTTGGATACGCCTACTTCCCCCAGACCGTTTCTACCGGCTCCTCTGCTTTCTACTACGATGGTGTCGTCATCCGCTCCTCTGCTGTTCCCGGAGGTAGCTTGGCCCAGTACAACCTTGGCCACACCGCCACCCACGAGATTGGTCACTGGCTTGGACGTAAGTGACACCACGCTAACACATGCAAATCTAAAGATGACCACTTGGCTTACACGCATGGCAGTCTACCACACCTTCGAGGGCTACCAGTGCGGTGGTAACGGCGACTACGTTTCTGACACCCCCTTCGAGTCTGAGGAGGCCTACAACTGCGAGATTGGCCGTGACACCTGCCCCACCCTTGCTGGCACTGACCCCGTCACCAACTACATGGACTACTCTGACGAGTAAGTATACCTCTTGGCGTGTATGCATGTAGAGTATGCTAATTCCCCTCACAGCGACTGCTTCACCCACTTCACTGATGGTCAGGAGACTCGCATCCACTCCTACTGGGACACCTACCGCGCTTCTTACCAGTAAGCGCGTGAATGTTGGAACAATGCTCGCTTTTGTCAACACTCTGAGCATGCTAATCAAATGTCGCAAGTACAAAATTACATAAACGTAGTTCTTGTACAGTGCTAAGACCACGACTAGAGGATGGATACTGGGGACGTAATATGTAATTAGCTAGCGAAGCATAATCTAGTTGCATCGACCAAAGTTTGACTTGGCTCATCTTTGTGTACTTCCATCGGTCGCTAATTGCTGATGCTTGAGACAATGAATGACGACAAGCGCCACGTTAGCACCGGCAACTGCAGAGAGAGCAAAGGTTCACTTCAAGACATAATTCTGAAATAGCCATGCCCTACGTTTCGAGAGGTCAGCAAAAACGCTTTGCCAGCTCAGACACGTTAATGCTTTACGAAAGCAGGTACTACAACAGCTGATGTGTGGATGGTTGTGTGTGTCGCGTTCGTTCGTGGCATTACCAAGCTACATGAATGAATCCGGATGCGGGCTGGGTACGTCAATATCTCATCATTCCCTGAGTATTCGAGAGCTGCGAATGAGGTGAAACGTCATCGATCAAGTTGATCATCGCCGAGAAAAAGTGCACAAATTTGCGCCATGAAAGTTTGAGTTGACACCGAAGACTTATTCCGCAATTGTATAAAGCCGCAATATCAGTGGCTATTCTGCCAAGCTGACTTCACTCTACATAAGTTCAAGATCTGCGCACATCCCTTGCGAAGCCAGGTGGATCTTGATGCCCTGCGTCTGGACATGCTTTTGATAGTCCTTTCCATCATCAACCAGATGATAACAGGCAGTACGCCACCTGGAGTTGGGACCACCATCAAGCCATCGACGTCAAATACCCTCGGATCTAGATCTCCCATCTTTGTGTTTATGTCAAACCCAAGATCAATGACTAACTCTACTCCTGGCCCAAGCATTTCAGGCTGGATAATGCCACCTTTGTTGAGCTCTGTCATGACGACAACCCCGTCTCTGTTAACAAGCTTCGCTTCCTCTGGTGTCTTGAACATCTCAATACGGGGATATCGATTCTTGAGCTCGGCCTTGAAACCGGGAGTGATGATGTTGGTGCCCCCAAGAAGCACAATAGATAAGTCGAGCATGTCGGCTTTGCGATAAGAAGCGAGAAGACGAACTACACCATCGACAGCAATGTTGCTAGAATCTCCTTGAACACACTCTTCAATATGTTTCTGTCTACTGATACTGCCCATAACGTCCGCTTCAGAGATCTGAATCGGCAGTGGACGCTGAACCAGAATACCGTGAGTCTGAGGACATTTATTCAGCGCAGAAATCAGATTGAGAACTCTATCTGTAGATGCATTTGGTGCCAGTTCGTACGGAATGAAGTCGATGCCGGCCTAAGACACCTGAATGAGTTTTCGCCATAGTCGGAGATTGGATTTCATCTAGCCATGACATACCTTGGCCGCCACTTCTGCCTTAATGCGAAGATACTCGTCGGCATCTACACCAGTGTTGAAAAACACTACCGCGAGAGTTGGCTTGATGCCATCTATACTCTTGCTGTTTCTGATACACCATGACGCCAAAAGCCTAATCACTGGCGCTCCTTCGAGGAATAGGGCTTGGCAGACGTGACTGCATACAACAGAGCCGCATTTGTCGCTCACGTAGACCGCTCCAAGATCGCTTGATGGCATGATGAGCATACCTCGAGACCTGGAAAAGGAGCAATGTTGATTGAGCAAGTAGTTTTGATACAATAAAGTAAAATGCGGCGGGTTGCTGATTTTTGTACACCGATATGAATCCACAAAGACGGTGAAGGCAGTTTCTAAAGTTGCCAGTGCCTGTTTAATTAGTGTCTCATATTCTCCATGACAACATGTCAAAATGTGCAGTGTCACAGGCAAGGATCGACACCAACACCCTTTTTGTGGAACGCGACCTACCTAATGAACTGGGGTCTAAGTAGGTTCACTCGACAACCAGAAATGAAGGTGCTCTAGAAGGTCCTGTTGAATAGAATAAACTTGAAGTCTGTCGTCGGGAAGAAACTTCAGGGAAAGGCCACGAACAACCGAGATGATAAACCCAGGCTTCAAGGATGTTCACATTCCAGCCGCAAAGCCCCCACCCCATTTTGTCTCCCACTATTGCAGTGATTTACACAATGGTAGATAGGCAGGCATCGAGCATAATAAGATGAATATAACTTCACAATACCAAGCTATCTTAGTCTTCTGACAGCCACGCCGCCTCGAACGTCGCCATCAATATCATAGGGTTAATAATTGCTAATTAATAACTTCAAACTTGGCTAGACCTAGACATTATGCTAGGCGAAAGCCAATGGTCAAAAGACCGGCTCGTTTATCCCAAGGACGACATTATATTTGATGAAGATCTACCTCACCTACTCGTTCGACTTTTCCCAAAGCAAGCTAGCTTTCGGGGCACTATACGCATGCTCGCCATATCCCGGACTGTACAGTCCTTCTGATGGTTCCCATGCACCGATTATCTGGCAGTCCTCAAGGTATCGCCCGCCTTTCCCTTCCAATGCCGCAGCAGTCGCGGCCCAAACCGAGGTGGAGGCACCTTGAGACGGTGTTTTGTAGATTTTGGATAAGTAATCGTCTTGCTTCAGACCCTTTTGCTGCTCATCAGGTATATATTTTGTCAGATCCATGAGGACGGCGCCGGGTTGCACGCTCCAAGCGTGTATCCCTTGTGCACCATAACGGCGCTCGATCTCATTCGCAGTCCAAAGGTTCGCTGTCTTTCTCTGGGAGTACGCGGCCATAGCATCGTAGTGGCCGTCAAAATTGATGTTGTCGAAACGAACTTCTTCGAAGCGATGAGCAATTGAAGCCAGGATGACAACTCGAGAAGCAAACTCCGCGTAACCCCTGCGAGCAGTGCAGGACGAAGCAGTTCAAAAAGAAGAAAGCGGGCCAGATGATTGGTATCGAACTGCGTCTCAAAGCCATCCTGCGTTCGGCCTTCCAAAGGGGTCATGACTCCCGCATTACATATGAGGATGTTGAGCAGTACTTTGAGAGACAAGAAGAACTCAGCACGTTTGCGTACACTGGCAAATGAAGCAAGATCGAGTTCCAAAAAGTGAACACGCAGACTAGAGACAAGGGTGTCACCCAGAGCAGCCTTGGCCTTCGAGATGTCGCGGGCGGTCAGGTAAAGAGAAGCGCCAGTGAGAAAGAGAGCCTTTGCTGTATTGATGCCAATACCAGCGGAGCACCCTGTGACGAATGCCGGTCGATTGAATAGGTTTTCAACCAGGCCCTCATCGCGAATAACCCTCAAGCTAGAAGAGTTAGTCTAGTTGCAAGATACGTGGATACTAATGAGCTCCAGTTGTGAATAGTGTCTTGGAATAAGGCCATGCGATAGTGTATGCGAAGATATACTGGGAATTTAATACTTTGAGACATCAGAAGACTAAGACCTTTGTGGAGGCATCCTCTCAGGTTTTGGGAAAACTCCACAGATCAGATATTGCAGCTGGATTGAGATATTGGGAAGACGCGTTTGCCGGGGATACTCGCAATAGTGACACAACACCTCACGTCCTGGAAAAACGAGGAAAGAGATACAGTGATACGAATCTATATATAGCATTATTTTCCACGCCAATGGTCGAAGACGTCCATAAGCGCCACACACCCCCGACATGCCACATGGAAGCGGACAGTGGCCAAAATATAGTAGGAGTAGTCACCGCATTGAGTTAACCTTCGGCTGTTGCGTGGTAAGTGGCTGACTGACTGAAGACGACTGCGCTTCCTCTCCAGATGCCGGCCATGCTGTAAATTAGCCACTGATCGAGTATATAGAAGTGACAGGCGAAGGGGCTTGGGGTTCTGCTAGAGAATTCGAATCCGCTCAAGCGCTGGTCTTGTTCACATTTGAAGGAACTATCGGGAGAAAATTCACCTTCCATCGTCATTCACGCATGTCTTCAATGGGAACTAAACCTATGTATGAAAAGAAATACTGACATGGATACTAACTACCTAAAACATAATAGAAAATCTCATCAAACAAGCCTTCATACACGGGGAGATCGTCGAAGCAGAGGTCCAAGACAAGCGTTGCACTATGATGGGGTCAAATGGCAAGCTTGTATTTCTGCAGATTTGTGACGATGGAATTGATCAGATGTAATAGTGATAATGCGGATGTGGCCTGTGGAAAAGGCTCAGCCAGCTGCGCGAACAGCTTTCGGTACGAATAAGAAAGTTCACAGGACGAAACATCAGCATTTAAAGGAATCGTTCATCCTAAAGTGATTTGGATTGTACGCGGGCTCTTATTATGTTATGAACTAACAGTTTGATTACTTCAGGCATTATTTCTCTTAAGTTTGCCCATTCTACCTAGAGGACATAATTCCAAGTTGGCTGTTGATGCTTATGTTCCTTTTCCGTTATGCTGCTGGCTGGTAATAGACCAGGCTGAGGTCTTTTGTATGTAGTAACTGTCGTAAGGCTTAACGCCAGCGGTAAGAGGGTAGTCGCCCGGTTCAGAGGTAATTTCAACCTCTCTGGTGACCCATATTCGGCTCAGAGCCCGTTGTGTAACTGGCCAAACTATAGGTATGGACGCACAAACCGTAGCCAGGTTCACCTCAACCGTTGCTAGCACAGCAGGGACACAGGCGTACCAAGACGGATCCACCCTCGGGTAGGTTCCAGCCTCTGTGTTCTGAATTGACACGAGACGACTGACCCCAATAGCAACAACACTGTCAACGAACAAGGTCAGTAACCCCACAATGATGTCTGAATAGTCTGTTGGAGTGCTTACATATCACCTAGAATGAAAAGTGAGACAACTCCATAGACAGACCTTTTCCGAATGCCGTTTCCCCACGCGAACGGTAGTGGCAACCCACACACTACCATGTCGAGAGCCATGTTAGTCGCTACATGGCTGATGTATGTTCTTTTGTAGACACCTAAGTCGTCCGACCCAAATCCCCATCGCCCCGTGGCTGGTTTTGTGAGTTCCCACTGTGCCGAAACGGGATTGCATGGAAACCAAGCGATGACGGAGTATGCGGTGCCCCACATCGCTGTGACGATGAGCATTACAATGCTGACTCGATATGATAGTGAACCATGGTCAAACATTGTCAGATACTGACATAACAGAGCCAGCTTGATGAAGGTTGTCGCCATGCAATAGGCAGCGTTACAAATGTAAAAGGTCTATCAGCAAGTTAGCGCTTCAAATTCTACACCGATAGAAATCCAGGAAACTTGCCTTGATAAATGCCTCAGTGCCAATCAATCCAAGAGTAGCATAGTGCTTGCCCAACCCGTTTGAGAGGGCTTACATCGACATGGTCAGAGTGCGCGCTTTCTTCGTGATCAAGAACCATTGCTCTTACCTATACATGTTGATAAGGATAACAAGGTGGTGGTAACCTGGAAGGAAGAGAGAGCTTAGCATTTTGACCCTTAAAGCCCGTCCGGCTGGGAATTGACAACATACCAAGACCATAACGAGCAATGCATCGTCCCAGCCCGGGCGACGAACGACGAAAAAACGGATGTACAGCCGCCCAATGCCACAAACATAGGCGAGGATCTGAGGACATCGTCAGCCTTGTTGTTCAGTTCTGAGCAATGCCCGGAAATCGCGTATTGTATGTTTGATGGACGACAAAACATTAAGTAGCGTACCAGAAATACAGTGATAATGGCTAGCGCTGCCGGTCGCTGATTGAGCGCAGGGATTGCTTCATCGAGGTCGACCATTGTTAAGTGCACATGTCATGGAGATGAAGAATCTTGTGGATCGAAGTTCTTGGTACAATGACCGACGAATCCGCTTGTGGTCTGAGAAGAACGTGTATCGTATGCGTGCCGAGCCTTATCCTAGCAGACACGTTGCCTGGATGTAGCTGGAAAAGAATGTGCAGGGGAGACTGTTCACTTTATCTGGCCCACAGGAATTGAAATACGGTTCATTGAATCCTTGTTCATAGCACCAAACTGCCGGGATCTGAAACTCAAATATTTGTTTCGAGAAGTTCCCCATGAACGTTAATCTTAAAAGGGTGGGATTGTCTTGCCCATTGGGAGTTTATTTCGTTTCAAGACTGGGTTTGTTATGCGGCGCTGGACGCACGGAACAGCTCGTGAACTACGCCGGTGCTCGTAGTTGGCCCCAGTGGTGCGTATAATTTTGTCAGTCCCCGTCACCTTGGCTCAGCCAATTGCAAGTAAACAACGTTGTACACCGCGGTAATGCCATTTCTGCTGGAATGAATTGGATAGGTCTGTTCGAGTACACTTCCGTGTATGTTCTTCTGATCTGAGGCAATAAGTCTGGCTCGCGGAAAATCTCTTTCTGGCTGTCTCTGATGCTAACCTTTCGGGCAAAGAACAGCAGTTACAGGAGGATGTCTGAGTATACAGTGATCTGTTTGCTCACCTCCTCCAGGGCTTTAACCAGCAACAACCTTAATTTGACGCTGATTATATGATCAAGCCGAACCGTAGTAGTGATATAAATATGCCTAGAAGCCACGCCTTGCCCGATTGTTTGAATCGGGCACTATCTGTTAACCTGTCCAGTGGAATTTGCGTTTGCTTCAGTACTTGAAACAAGATCGTTGAATTATATTTAGTCGTGGACTATTGTGTGCGCAGTTCTTAACTATCGGGCGGAAAGCAATATATTGATAGCGGAGGAATTCACTCAGAGCGGCTTGTTGCCCTTTGATGAGCGTCGTCATGATCGTCACACGATAGACGAAAGTGCGCAAGTGAAGGCTTCATGTGAGGTCTATTTGCCTGTTTTATGTAACCATACTGAGGGATACTTGCGAAGCGATTCGCACTTAAAAACCTGATGAGGGTGTTATTATTAAGCAGGCGCTACCATTGTAGATTTCTTGGGTTAGATGTGCAGAATGAAACGGTGAAGCTTTTATATCTCGGCTTCAATGCAGCTGTGGCGGATGCCCAAGGTTGGCGGCAGCTATGCTCCCCCAATTAGATATCAGAGGTGGCCCCCGACCCCTTCTTCACCGAGCATATCAGTCCTTTGTGTAATGAAAATTAAGATTTGGTTTTGATTCTCTCTCCGTCTGTGTCTTTATTATCTTCCACAATAGGTAAGTGAGGTTTCTTGTACGAACTACCATGAGGTAGGGTATCCTGGCAGAATACTTCCTCACGAAGCCATAATGTTCGACTCGCCAGAATCAGTCAACAAATAGATTGACAGCTCTGAAAAGGATGCGGGAATTTCTCGGCTAGACGCCACCTCATTTCGCTGTCTACAACCCTCAGTATCTTCATGACCTTATACAATCTGGCCATGATTTAGATGCTGTTAATAACTACAGAATGACTCCCCTCATATATGCAGCAGGGACAAATAATGACGAGTCAGCGATCGTCCTTCTTAATTCCGGTGCTGATCCTCCCATCAAGGACAGCGTCCATCAACGCACGTTCATCCACCATGCCGCAGTCCGTCGATATTAGAAATTGACTTTGAACCTTCTTAGTCAGATCAAGGTCATTAATAGAGCATGCACCGCAAGAGGTTGGAGCCAGATTGCAACATATCTCGTTAATGTTAAATATCCGCGTTACCTGGGTACCGGCACCGTATCACCCCATCAGCTTTTGGTCAAGTGTGGTGGCTCTATAGACTTAACGTATTATGATTGGAGACAAGAGACATGAAACCACAGACTCATACACAGCGCCAGACCGGTTTCTGACTCGAAGCATCTGCTGAATAACAGATTCAACTTGATCAATCTTCCAAAACATCGTCAGTCAAAATCCTTTGATCACATCTGCCGACCGATGTGAACCCGCCTTATGCAGTGCGCTTCTCGAGGTAGGGCCTGAAATCGACCTTAAAGATACGCAGCACCGTAAATAACTCAGTCATGCCCTCAGAAGTTTCAAAAGGGAACTGTTGGTCAAACATGAATGCCGTGAAAATACTAACGCCAATATCCTCGCGCGAGAAGAGTGCTGCTCCTGCTCGCCTGATTGTTGTTTCACGACCAGCCTTCGTGTTCTGGATTTCTTACACGAATTAACGCCTATTCTTCAATTTGGGAATTCGAATGGCTTAGACTTCTGTCGGAATACCGTGGCATCGATGTGGCAAAGGAGTTGTTATATCATTCATAAGAAAGGCGGAGTATGCCAAGCCGGGGATGATGCATATGTTCTGCCAGCCGAATGAGTCGCCTTACTTCTCAATTTGGGAAGCCACCAAGATATCTGGCGGCGACATCGACGATCTTATTGAAGAAAAGCCCAGATTCATTCATATTATAGAGTCTAAGATAAGCCATCATCGCGAAAAGCAGTATTACGCCCTGCTTCAGCAGCAGATTTCTCTTATGAAGTTGTCACTACAGAAGAGATGCAAACATTGAAGAAGCTGAAGAGTGGAATAAAAGAAAAAGAGGCGGATCTAAAAGATAGGTACTCACATCCCACCTATATGAACATGCTAGAGAAAGTTGGAATCTGAAGACGCGCTGCATGCTTCGTTTAGTTACCAGCATGCTGGACATACCGGCTTGGTATTTTTTTTAGAAAAACCATTGAGGCGCAGCTCCGCCAGCACCAGAGACATTGCAAAGCCAAATTCAGCAGGTTCTTATGTCAATTGATGTGAAAATAGCTAAAAGGAACTTCAGCATTTCCTGATATGCCAAGATGGTTAGAAGGAACTTCAGAAGCTCCTCATATGCCAAGATGGCCAGAAGGTTCGATGCCTGTTTGGGAAGGTTGCACTTGAACCGGAGGAGACAGGCCACAGCGGTCGGGGCTCTGGGCCTGGCGGTGCGCGGTACCAAATGGGGCATATTGGACAGCTGGGCTAGGCTGGGCTGGCCGCGGGAACGCGGGTGCGGTTTGCTGCCTGCGGCCCTGTGCGATCCAATGTCACAGTGCCGGGAGGTACTCTTCTCGTTGCGTGATCCCGCTACGGCTGGTCCAGATGGCCCGGTACGAACTGCCCCTTTCATAAATCATGCGAACTGTCTGCAAGGAGGAACTTATGCTTAACAGGGAACAATGAACGCTTGGCTAGGGTTTAAGGATTAGTCACAGGCGATCACCGTACAGCCAGTGGAGGAGGGATCGTAAGGGCACGTGGTGGCCAGGTCTATCTCGGAGTATGACATTGGCAGGAGAAAACCCAAGATATCCATTGTTGATAGTCAGTTTCCTGTCTTGTAAGGGGCAGCCTAGTTTTGTGAGTGGCGGCCTAGCCTGGGCATCGCCGATATTCTTCAAGAAGAAATGATTCTCACGCACACACGGGATACCGAAGGTAACGTTCTCAGTTCCGACACCGATAACCAGCATGTCGTAGGCCACCTCAGTCTCAGGCATTGAGCCCTCAATTTCCGAAGCATCCAGGATCTTACGAAAGTCCTGTTGTGATTCGGTCGTCAGCTATCATGGCAGGGGAAGGCCTGTCGCATGGACATGGACGGTCGTTCGAAAGTCGGTTGACGATGTCGCTCCTCGTATATCACTCATTGACACGATGCCGCGTGATGTGCAGAGTATGCCATCCAAATTCATACAAATGCAGCGCAGATCCCATACCACCCCCTTTTGAATGAATGAACATCCCTCTGTGTTACAAAAAGCCGTGACTCTGTCTCTCTTTTAGTTCTTGAGTCGCAAGATGAGGTTCCTCAATTCTCTTGTCAGCCTCTCCTGGCTCGTCTCGCAGGCGCTCCTCTTCGCAGACACTGCGACAGCCCACCCCACTTCCACGGATGTTACTTTAATTGATGATCCTATTGTCAACGAGACCACGGCATGGGCCCAGCTGGATGATGATGTTGGATACCACGGTCCGAAGAGGCGCGATGACAAGACGCCTCTGAGGATCATGGCCCTGGGAGCCTCCATTGTCTTTGGTGTCGGCTCGCCCGACCAGAACAGGTTCGTCTCATGAAGCTGACTGTGCCGGAAAGTATCTATTTGCTGTTCAGAAGCTTTTACCTAGCTACCGCAAGGTTCTGCGCCAGCAGTTGCGCCATGACGGCCACCCGGTCGACATGGTCGGCACCAAGAACAGCGGTAACATGAAAGATAACGTAAAGTTCTTGATACGCAGGCCCGTTTAACGACAGAATGACTAATCGAATATAGGACGTCGAGGCTGTATCTGGGTTCATCGTTTCTGAGATTCACGACCTCTCCAAGGCTTCCTATAAGTTTAAGCCCAACATGGTCATCATCAACGCTGGCACCAACGACATTGTTCGCAGCATTGACAATGCGAACCAACACATCCGCTTCCGCAACATGATCCGGGGCCTCTGGGACAGCATCTCCCCTGGGACTGTTGTCATCGCCACAACCATCCTGCCGATCGGTGGTGAAGCTGATGCTAGACGTCAAGCCGTCAATGAGAAATATCGTGAGGTCGTGCGGGAGCTGTACGCCCAGGGACGACCCATCTTTCTCGCAGAGATGGATGGCCACATCGCTCTGTCGGATCTTGATGACGGTGTCCACCCCAACGCGCAGGGTTTCAAGAAGATGGCCGGGCCTATCTACGCCGCCATCGGCCGTGCGAGGTTTCAGGGCCGGCTGATGGAACCTCTAAACGCCGGGGATGCTCTCGATCAAGGAGGTGTCGGCTGCCACAAGGTGCCAGGCAACGGCATCAACGCTGGTGCTCTTACACAGGTCGGCAGCGGCTACGATGACGGCGAGTACATCCATGACGCTCAGGACATGGGCGCCGTTGCCACCATCACTAGCGACTGGGACCGCGACCAGTGGTTCTTTGCCCGCATCTTCCGCTCAGACCGTGATGATTTGCTCGGTTGGATCAAGGACGGAGACAAGGTCCTGTACGCTGTGCGTAGAAATGACGGCGACGGCAAATTCACCCTAATTGGCGACCTCAACGTGCACGATAACTGCATCCAGAGAGGTGTGCAGTGGGCCGACCTCAACGGCGACGGACTCGATGACTTTGTCTGCATCGGCTCCGACGGTGCTGTATTTGCCAATATCAACAACGGCAATGGTGGCGGCGGCACACTGCCCATATTTACACACATTGGTACCTGGAAAGCCAAGGACCCTGCCTACGCCCAGGCCGACATCCGAATCGCCGACGTTAACGGTGACGGACGCGCCGACTTCATCGGTCTCAGGGATAACGGCGACGCTTGGGTGTGGCGCGACGGTGGCATCGGCAATAAGCCGTCCTACTTCCAGGCCATGGGCCAGCGCTTCGAGGGTAAAGGCATGGGCGACCTCGCCGGCACACGCTTCGAGGACCTCAACGGTGACAATCGCGCCGACTGGCTCTGGGTTGCCGACAACGGACAGACGACGACGTACACCAACTCGCGAAGCTGCCACTGGGGCAAAGAAGGTGATGGTCTCTACTCCGCCTGGCGGATCGGCACCAACAAGGCTTCGGGCAAATCTCCAACGCACACGGGCGGCATGGCCAACGGTATCCGGAACAGGATTCACTTCGCCCGTGTCTACGGCAGCACGCAGGACTTTGGCCTCCTATCACGCAAGGACCACGTCTGGATGGAGCACAAGGAGCTGCCCAACGGGAAACACGAGTTCAACGTCAGGGTATGGAAGAGCAAGGGTTATGGTGCGACCAAACCAAAGGCTGACGGTAACTTTTACTGCGACATGACGGGCAACGGGCGCGATGACTACATTTGGGTACTCTCCAAGGGCGAAATGGACCTGTTCGAGAATGCTGGCAAGGGTTTCATCGCCAATGGCGAAAGCTACTGGAAGCAGCCGGGACAAAAGGCCTTTTTCAAGCCGCCGAGGGATCTCGACCGTCGCGATATCCATCTGACTGACTTTGACGGCGATGGAAGGTGTGATATCATTCACGTCGACCACAACAACGGGGATCGCGTTGAGATTTGGAAGAACAACTACACACCCGGAGGGGGTTTCAACTGGCAGCACGTCGCCAACCCGGCCCCTGTCCTTCATTGCTCTGAGAAGCGCGGCGTCGGTTTCCGGGATTGGCCGATTCGTTTTGCCGATATTACGGGAAGCGGAAGGGTCGACTACGTCTGTGTCGAGAAGGATGGCCGTATGTGGGGATGGACGCAGGACAGTAACGGCGGCTGGACGCATGTCGACCAGTTCTTCAGCGCGAAGGGTCACGACCGCGCCAACCTGCAGTTTGCGGACGTCGACGGTGACGGTAAAGCCGACATCATATGGATCGAGAAGTTTACTGGCGACATTCCCCAATACGGCCGTTACGGCGTACAACAGATGCGGCGGCAACCGCAATGGTGACGACTGGGACCCTTCGTAAGAGCCAGAAATCATTATGCCACCCCCGGGACAACCTATCGAGGGTACCCCCGGCGGCGGTGGCGCTGAGCCCATCGAAGATGGATGGAGAGAGATTCAATGCACGCATCAAGGCATCACGGATGCCAGCAAGGACGCCGAGTGGCGCTGGGACCAGGTCTTGACGCCCTCCGCCTGGGCCGCCGCCCTCCGGAACTACAAGTCGGATAATGAGTCGAATCCCGACTTCGCGTTCACCCGCTCCATCAGCCACTTCTTCAACGGACCCGAAACCATGGACTGCCACAAGCTGACGGGAAGCAACGGCTGCACGGGGGGCTCCTCCTTGCAGTGTCACGACAACAACGCCCCCGCGGGCTACTTCATCCTTAACTCGTTCCGGAACATTGACGCCATCCTGTGGAACACGTACGAGGCACTGCAGGACTTGTACAATGACGCCGAGGCCTCGATCGACCCGTTTGGCAAGACCTTCTCCCCAGTCAAGGACAGCGATCTGAGCGTGGCCATTCTCATCGACATCCTCACCCTCGGCTACGGCGCCGTCATGGCCCCAACGTGGAACAAAGCACTCCGCAACGTGCCCTGGGCAAAGAACAACGCCGACGACTACGGCACCTCCAAGGATTTCACCAACGATATGGTCAAGGGTAGGGCTACCCTGACTAAGGACCTCATAGGCAAGGTCGTGACTAGCCCGAACTCGGCCCTCACAGCGAACTTGAAGCTGGTCATCAGCGCGTGGCAGACGGCCCTTGACAAGTTTGCGACGAAGATCTTTAGCGGTGAGGGCGACAGGCTGTCCAAGATGATTGCCAACGGCAAGATGATATCCTCGGTGACCGTCGTTCCTTCGACCAAGGAGCTGCGGGCAGACATTGACAAGGCCTTGTATGCCACGCTGATCCCCCTGGGCTGGAAGATCTCCAACCGGGATCTGAACCCATTGTATGCATTCCTCAACCTCTCGAATAGATTAGAAGAAGAAACAGATTTGGGGCAAAGTGCTGACAACATCTAGCATTGTCGATTCGAAACGCAGTTGCGATGCCGCAGACAACGACGAGTGGATCAAGCTGCGTATTACTGATGGCGCCATCAAGTCCGAAAAGGTCTGCATTGACAACCGCGCTTACTTCCTCCTCGCGGCCGAAAACCCCAAGAGAGAGTGTTACGACGACAAGTACGGCATTGGTTGTTCTAAGTTTGACGGACTGCCCGGCACAAGCGACCTGGGGACCCCTATGGGGCGACGTTACGAGGGACGACATGGTCAGGGGGTACGCAAGTCTGCTCTCTTTTAACTGCTGGCGATCCTTCAAAGGATGTGAGGCTAATTGACAGGCAGCTCCATCAACACCTTCAAGGCCCACGGCAACAAGAACCAGGAGAACCCTCGGGTGCCCGGAATCCTAGACGATGAACAGATTGACGCCATGGCGGAAGTCAACATCCGGGCGCCGTACGTCTTCAACTTCCCCATCTGCGACGTTAACACATCGTTCAGGGGATACTATGAGGGTGGTCTCGCTGGCCACATCAAGAAGAGCTACTTCCCATGCAATCTCAACTACGATATTTAATATCGAAAGCCATCACTATCTTTAATAAATAGTTCATTTGTTTCCAAATGTGCTCTGTATCGAGTCTAGGCACGGCGCAGCAGTATTGCTCCCTGCCTCAAATGTGATTTTTGAACAGAAGCTCGCTTGAGGCCGGGGCCCAGGTGCCTAACACAGCCTGTGTACGCTAGCGGCTGACGCACTAATACGTGCCCTCCCCGGCGATCATGCACAGTCCTCATGAGTCAGATTTCAGGCTGCAGTCCCCCATGTGCAACACAGGGCAGTCAGATTGCATCAAAAATGACGTAACTACTGTTCGGGCTCGGTTCAAGACATTTTCAATTCTTTCCAACTCTCTGCTCTCATTTCCCCCCCTCTCTCCCACGAGCAAAAATTGACGTCTTCTTGACCCTGCATCTGTAAAGCAACTGCGAAAAAGATCCCGCATGGCTACCAAGCACAATGGCTCTTGACATGGACTTCGAGAATGATCCTGAGGGTGAGGTTTCCCATCCTCTTGAATGACTGTCAACTCTCAAATGCTAACTTACGTGATACAGAGTACACGGAGTCTGGACACAAAAAGACGACTGCCTTTGATGATATGAACCTCAACCCTAATCTTATCCGTGGTGGTAAGTTAAAGTGATACACCAGAATAATTATGCCACGCCTAGCCGCTAAGCAAGACAACCATCTAGTGTACGCCTACGGTTTTGAACGCCCTTCGTCTATCCAGCAATGTGCTATCATGCCCATCCTCAATGGTCATGATGTAATTGCCCAAGCCTCCTACGGTGCTGGCAAGACAGCTACTTTGGTCATTCCCGTCCTTCAGAAGGTCAAACCTGATCTGAAAGCCTGCCAGGCTCTCATCTTCGTTCCCACCCGCGAGCTAGCTTTGCAGACTCAGGAGTTCATAGTTGCTATTGGGGACTTCATGAATATCCGGTGTGGTGTCTGTATCGGTGGAGTCAGCGTGCTCGACAACGAGAAGGTCCTCCAGGATGCCCCTCCGGTGGTGGTTGGAACACCTGGCCGCCTTCAGGATATGATCCAGCGTGATATCCTCAAGACTGCGAACATAGAGACGATCGCCCTTGACGAAGCTGATGAAATTATTGCTGTAAGCGTTTGGGCAAGCTTCAGATTCTCTTGCGATTGTAACTAACCAAAGTATCATAGCGAGGTTTCGCGGATCAGATCTACGATATCTTCCACCTTCTTTCAAAGCCGACCCAGGTTTTGGTTACCTCTACTACAATGCCACAGGATCTCCTCGAAGCTACTGGCATCTTAATGCGTAACCCTCGTCATATCTACATCAAGAAGACGGATTTCCGCCTCGAAGGCATCAAGCAGTTCTACGTTAATGTTGAGAAGGATGAGTGTAAGCTTGAAGCCTTCCTCGACCTATGCGCAAGTATCACGACTTTTCAGACAATCACCTTCTGCAACACCCGCAAAAAGACCGAATGGCTTAAGGAAAAGATCAATGTCCCCAACCTTGCCTTCTCCGCCATGCACGGGGATATGCCTGCGTTTGAACGTGCTGAAATCATGAAGCAATTTCGTTCTAGTTCGGCGAAGTTATTAATTGCCACTGAGCTCCTCGCCCGTGGTATAGATGTTCAGCAGATTCCTTTGGTTATCAACTATGATATGCATGCTAACCATGAGGGTTATATACATCGTGTCGGTCGTAGCGGACGCTTCGGCCGAAATGGTGCAGTTGTCAATTTGGTTACCTCGGATAATACCTGTCTAATCAGCAAGATCGAGGATTTCTACAATACTGAGATGGAAGAGACAACTCTTGACAATCTCAAGCTCTATTTAATGGAGCAAGAATGGGCTAAGACTAAAGCGATCTCCCCCCGCCCAGCGAGAACGGCGGGCCCTGCGTAACCGCGTGTAGAGTTTTTGCCCGTTCTAAGGGATACGTACATAATATACAACCAAGTCAATTTGTAAACTGGCCTAGGGCTGAGTTCCGTCTTGTAATATGTCTGAGCAAATTTAGGGCAAGAGCTTCCTCGAACGCTCTATTAAGCAAAGTGGCTAAGAAGCACACTATGTCTAGGTAGGGTGTTACAGTTAGCTATCTAACAGTAGGGTCTGCTAATAGAAGCTAGGGATTAACACGTTATAACAGTATACTGAGGTCGTAGTCTAAGTCGTAGGTTATAAGCTATAGTAAATTAGGTCTTTTAGAGACTAAGGTGATCAGTCTTAGGCTTAATAAGTAATTTATAGTGAAGGTAAGCTAAGAGTATCTATAAGGATAAATACTAAGTTAATTACTAAAGAGCTATAGAAGTCTAACTATAAACTAGGCTTAGGTTATACTATATATAAGTCTTATTCTAAATATATTCCTTTATACTTTAGGTTAATTTAGATTATTCTAATCTAGAATAATTATTTAGCCCCTAAGTTATATTAGATTATATTAATCTAATATAATTATTATCTTATTATTATATAACTTATACTATAGTTCTTCTATTTCTAAGTAAGTCCCTATTATTCCTATAATCTTATAGTATAAATATCCTATCCTAGCTACTTAACGCCTAAATAGGTTAGTTAATTATTATCTATATATAATAGGTTATAATATTAAGTCCTTTTTCTAAAGGCTTTACCTTTAAGACTTAATATAAGTAGGTTATTAGTTTTAGGTTAGAAGATCTATTAATTATACTTCCTAATTTACTTATAATATTAATACTATATTAGGTTATATTTAAAAATTAGATTCTTATAAGACTTATTACTCTTAGATTTAGCGTAATTATAAGGCTCTTAGTACTCTAGTTGATTACTATAGTTATAACGCTATACCTTATTCTCCTTACTTTTAGTACTATTATATATACAAAATAGACCTTACTAACTTAAAACATTATAGTGAGTATATAAAATAAGGTTTTTTAAACTGTGATAGTAGTAATATAGCAAATACTTATAAGTACCTTAGTACCCTAGTGATTTCTAGTGTTACTAATAATATAAAGAAACAGCTGCTGAGGGTTTAAAGTTAAAGCTAGCTATATAGAAAAAAAATTAATTTATATTAAGGGAGGTAGAAATAACTATAATTATAAAATTCTAAATATAGGTTTAGAAAACCTACCTAGTAAAAGCTAGTTCTTAGAATCCTAAACCTAAGTTTAGAAATCCTATTTAGTAAAAACTAGTTACTAGAATCTTAAATTTAGGTTTAGAAAACCTATTTAGTAAAAGTTAATTCCTAAAATCCTAAATTTAGGTTTAGAAATCCTACTTAGTAAAGACTAATTACTAGAATCCTAAACTTAAATTTAGAAATCTTATTTAGTAAAAACTAGTTACTAAAATCTTAAACTTAGGTTTAGAAATCCTACTTAGTAAAGACTAGTTATTAGAATCTTAAACTTAGGTTTAGAAATCTTATTTAGTAAAAACTAACTATTAGAATTTTAAACTTAGGTTTAGAAATCTTATTTAGTAAAAACTAGCTATTAGAATCTTAAGTTTATATATAGAAAGGTATATAGTAGCTAGTAACCCTTAGAATATTAAATTAATATTTAGAAAGCTAGTTTAGTAGCTACTTATAGTACTAAAAGCTCTTAAAGTAGCTAGCTAAATAGAAACTATAGANATAATATATAATAAAGTAGGTGCTAATTATAAGTATTATTTATAAAGAACTAGTAATAGTATACTAGAATCTATATATATATAGAACGAAAAGATAGAGGAAGTCTAAGAGTAGTAATAAGAGGATAGAAGGAAGTTATTTTAGGATATAGAAGGGATA